>NC_134496.1:54227479-54484979 GCF_040206685.1 Ascaphus truei | reverse complement strand
CACTCCTGGGAAGATTGGCAACTGTCTTGAATGTTTTCCACTTTTGAACAATCTTTCTCACTGTAGAATGATGGACTTTAAATTGTTTTGAAATGGCCTTATAACCCTTCCCAGATTGATGGGCAGAAACAATTGTTTCTCTAAGATCATTGCTGATGTCTTTCCTCCTTGACATTGTGTTAACACACACCTGAATGCGCCAGACCAGTAAACTGCTAAAACTTCGGCTTTTATAGAGGTGGTCACACTTGCTGACGATCAATTAAACAAGGGCATTTGATTAGCAGCACCTGTCTGCTACTTAGCATCTTAATTCCTATGGAAACAGGAAGGGTGTACTTAGTTTTTCCCACATAGCTTCTCCATTTTGGCTTTATTTTTGTTAAATAAATCACGACACAGTGTAATATGTCATGTGTTGTTGTTCATCTGAGGTTGTATTTACCTAATTTTAAGACCTGCTAAGGAACAGATGATTGTTATTATGTCCTGATATGTAAAACCATAGAATTCAAAGAGGGTGTACTTTCATTTTCACACAACTGTATATAACATTATAATGCAGAATGCAGGCATATGAGACATTATAATACAGGGATATATGACATTTTAATGCAGGGGTATGACATTATATTATAATGCAGGGATATATAACATTATATTATAATGCAGGGATATATGACATTATATTATAATGCAGGGAGATATCACATTATAATACAGGGATATATAGCATTATAATGCAGGGATATATAACAATATAATGTAGGGATATACAGTATGACATTATAATACAGGGATATGTGACATTATAATACAGGGATATATAACATTATAATACAGGGATATATAACATTATAATGCAGGCATATATAACATTATAATACAGGGATATGTGACATTATAATACATATAATACAGGGATATATAACATTATAATGCAGGGATATATAACATTATAATGCAGGGATATATAACATTATAATGCAGGGATATATAACATTATAATGCAGGGATATATAACATTATAATGCAGGGATATATAACATTATAATGCAGGGATATATAACAATATAATGCAGGGATATATAAAATTATAATGCAGGGATATATAACATTATAATGCAGGGATATATAACATTATAATGCAGGGATATATAACATTATAATGCAGGGATATATAACATTATAATGCAGGGATATATAACATTATAATGCAGGGATATATAACATTATAATGCAGGGATATATAACATTATAATGCAGGGATATATAACATTATAATGCAGGGATATATAACATTATAATGCAGGGATATATCACATTATAATGCAGGGATATATCACATTATAATGCAGGGATATATCACATTATAATGCAGGGATATATCACATTATAATGCAGGGATATATAACATTATAATGCAGGGATATATAACATTATAATGCAGGGATATATAACATTATAATGCAGGGATATATAACAATATAATGCAGGGATATATAACATTATAATGCAGGGATATATAACATTATAATGCAGGAATATATAACAATATAATGCAGGGATATATAACATTATAATGCAGGGATATTTAACATTATAATGCAGGAATATATAACATTATAATGCAGGGATATATCACATTATAATACAGGGAAATATAACACAAGCAGCCCTCCTTCCTTTCTAAACACAAACGCCTGGGCAGGCGGGCAGCAGGCAGTGCCCGGGGAGAGGGGCAGTGCCCGGGGAGAGGGGCAGTGCCCGGGGAGAGGGGCAGTGCCCGGGGAGAGGGGATGTGCCTGGGGAGAGGGGCAGCCTGTACCCCTGCTGGACAGCTGGTTTAGTGCGGCTGCTACTTGTGGTGACTCCTCCTGTCCCTTTAACTACTTGCCGGCTGCCTGAGCCCCAGTGTGTGTGTGAGTCAGAGCTGCACATGGTGCTCACAGGAGAAGCACAGAACCCTTTTAAAGGGATCCAGACAGTGTGGGAGTGGGATCAGAGCAGACATGGTTTGTAAGGAGCTGGGACTGAGGGGGCTCTGGGTCCCATTGCTTCTCTCCCTCCTGCACCCCAGCACCCAGACTCTGCAGCCCTATGACCTGCTCTATGATAGTGGGATAGAAGCATATTACAGAAATGACTACCAGAAGGTGGTGTATTACATGGAGATGGCTCTGAGCAGCTACTCCCAGCTCAGGCAGTCCAAGATCAGCTGCAGGGTGGGCTGCAGGAAGAGGCACCCTATGGAGCTGGCACCCAGTTCCTGGGATGTGAGCTTCTTCAGGGTGCTGCTGTCCAGGGCAGCCTGTGTGAGTGAGTGTGAGGAGAGCAGCCTGGGGGAAGTGTCCAGGCACAGGGTCAGCGAGGACATCAAGGGTGAATTCTACCGGAGGATCCCATACAACTTCCTGCAGCGGGCATACTTCAAGGTAAGAGTGGGGACGGGACAAAAGGGGCCCATTGTGAAAACGTATGGGAGGCTTTATTATTGTCAGCTCTTTGTCCCACGGATTTTTTTACTCATCCTTGTGCCAATAAGTAATGTAAATTCTTTAGACTGTAAGCCCCTTTGCCAAGCAATTTTCTCCCCCTTTTGTTAAGCTGTATATATTTGTGTGTACATAACTGGTACTACATGCAATGGGTAATAATTCTTTTGAGAATACAAACATTTGCTATTAACCCTCGGTGTGCCATGTCTGCATCACACAGATCAAACCAATTGTTTAGATTGTAAGCTCTTCGCGGCAGCTGTTCCTTTTATGGTAACTTTATGATGTGCTCTCATTTTTACACTTTGAAGTTTTCAAGTCTCATTCTGTATTGTAAAGTGCTGAGTATATCATCGGAGCCATAGAAAAATAAAGTAATACGATTAATAGATTGACAGCAATTGCAATATGCAAATCATGAATAATAATAACTCCTTTTATTGTGAGCACTTTAGGTAAGTGATGTGTGTTTGTGTGTTGTGACAGTGCAGTGCTATACATCTGTATATGTACCATTCTTATTTTGAAGCTCTGTGAGTGTGTTTGATGTATAACAATTGACCAGTAATGATAACACTAAGTAAAGATGGAGCAGCACTCCTATACAATGTTTGGTTCAAATGTAGTATTTATCGCCAACATTGGTGATCGAACAATCCTTAGAACATTTCCATCGTCATAATAAGTCCTTCATGCTGTGTGCACAATTGTTAGACAGATACAGGTCCCGATAGTCACAGTGCCCTCAGTGTTACATGGTCAAATATCACAATCACAATACTAATAATACCACAATGCTGCCAGTATCGGCAGAACAGTGCTTAGATAATACCGCATGGAGACGGTGCTCCAGCACGAGGCAATCTCTGTAATTCCATATTTGAAAACATTAGGATACACAGGAGTTAGGTTATCATTGTGTAGCTGCATCATACTGGGGTCTTATGCCCAACTTCTTAAAGCGGGGGTCTCAAACTCAGTCCTCAAGGGCCACCGACCACCAACAGGCAAGGTATTATGGATATCCCTGCTTCAGCACAGGTGACTCAATCAGTGGCTCAGATTGAGCCACCTGTGCTGAAGCAGGGATATCCATAATCGCTGGCCTGTTGGTGGCCCTTGAGGACTGAGTTTGAGATCCCTGCCTTAAAGCAACAACCCCAGCTGCTCGTCCTTTTATATTTTCATCTTATCTGAGCTGATCTGTGGTCCCCCTCGTGGTTCTCCTCGTGGTCCCCCTGATGTCTGTGACCTCCGTGTTTCCGGAGATATTTGTACGGTTTTTTTTCGTGCTGATTTTGACACACCAGAAATATACAAATATGGCAGTGGCGTAGAAACATGGCCGCCAGGGTCCGCATTAGAAACCTGTGACATCATCTCCCAATGACATCACTTTTCTATTGCCTGCCAACACAAGCCCTGACCCAGGCGGCCATATTGTTTCTCCAGTCTGCCCGGTGGCGCCCTGGTCTAACTCAGGATCGCCACACCTGAAGCTGTTGAATCTGTGCATGTCGGGGGACCACGGATGAGATTTGGGGGATCCCCTAGTTTAGGTAAGATAATTTCATGCCCTTTCCGACCTTGATTTTATTTTTAAGTCCAATGGTCTGTCCAGCAGATAATGTTTTTCACATGTTACCGTGGTAACCTCAGATGCTGAAGCAGGGGTGGCCAACTCCAGTCTACAAGGGCCACCAACAGGTCAGGTTTTCAGGATATCCTAGATTCAGCACAGGTGGCTCAATCAGTGGCTCTGTTGAAGACTGTACCACCTTTGCTGAAGTAGGGATATCCTGAAAACCTGACCTGTTGGTGGCCCTTGAGGACTTGAGTTGGCCAGTCCTGTGCTAGAGATTACGAAAGAAAACAAGATACTAACATACTGTAGATTTTTCTCATGTGGGGGTGGGGTTGGGGGGGGGGGCATTACAAGTAAATGGCCCCCCTTTTAAATTGGGAAGCAGGGGTCTCCGGATCTGCACCGCATTAATTACAGCGCTAGGGTCCCCCTGCTCCCCAAGATACTTAGCTCCGAAGGAGGTGCCGGTACTTTCTTGTTCTTAAATCACAGCGGCTTGCTATTGACCTGCGTGCCACTGGAGAGTTAAACGCCATTTTGTTTCCCCGGCGGGGATGGTACCATGATCCTTTAAAAGCCTGGAGTTTAGTTAATTTGGGCAGTATGTGCTTCTTATTATTATTTAAGGTCAAATATTTCTGCTTTACTTAATATAGTAGATCTGTAATTATATTGTGAGGGAAATGTGAGTATGTATGTATGTACGTACGTATGTACGTACGTACGTACGTACGTACGTACGTACGTACGTATGTATGTCAATTTAGATCACAAGTGATCTATATAGTACCAGCACAACACAAAATAGCAAAAAGGGTAGTTTATTAGGTCCAAAACATATATACTGTACCTGACGTTTTGGTCTCAGGGCTGTTTTTTAGACCTAATGAACGACCCTTTTTTGCTGTTTTTGTGTTGTGCGGGTACTATCGATCAGGGGTATGCAAACTTTTCAGCCTGCGCCCCCGTGCCTGCTCTCCCCCACTGCTCGCGTCGTCGTCCCCCTCCCCCTGCTCGGCTGTGACATCAAATGACGCTGCGGGGGTCATGTGATGTCATGCGCTCCCTCCCCCAGAAAATCTCGACATTACTACTCTGCACATGTACTGTAACTTTATTGCACATAATCACTGCTTAAAAGCACACAACACCAGCTATAAACATCACAGCCATGTCAGACATGAAAGAAGGAAAAGGCAAAACAATGTTTCAGAACTTTTATTAACAGGCTCTGGACCTATAAATGTCAATACCGCCTGGACCGTGGAATCTAAAAAATGTTCTAATCTGGGTAGCTGGGTAGCTGGTTCTGAAATTACCAGGACCATTAGTAGGGGAAAGGGCTTGTTTTGTACACGCTCTGCATTCTGCTGCCAGGGCCAAGCTGTTACACGCCCGAGTGCTTTCAGGTTCATGCAGATGTATGTGGTGAACTAGAAGTGGGCTGTAATGTTGCCTCTTGCTCCCTGAGCTGGGCCTGCTCTTGCTCGCTCCTGTTGTTACCATGGTGAACGTTAGGCCGCGCTTATAGTGCTGGCGACGGTGACGCGACCGATGACATCACCTGTCGCCACCCGCGAAAGTTTTAATTTGGTTTAGAGACAGTCACATGTGGCGACTGTCTCTAAAAAATCAAATTTACCCTGTTTCCAAATTTTTAGACGCGACGTTGCTGTCGCGCTTACTATAAGCGCTTCCGACGGAGTCAATTAATTTGTTTTGGAGCGACGTGCCGACGCAAGGCACTATAAGCGCCGCTTTACACTGAACTGGGCCCTGGGGAGAGCTGCATACATATTTCTAACGCTCATATCTCCTGAACATGAGATTTTAAAAGTAAAACCAGTGTTGCAAATGGCAAGAAGAGTTCTCTTAAGTAAGTAAAACAATGGGCGTAGACTCCTGATTTAAAGGCAACTTAGCTCCTGAATGACATTCTGCATTAACCCTCTCTCAGCCAGACTGACCTGCAGTAAACACATGAGATTCCTTTGCCAGTACATGGCACGACCTCTACTTACTGAGGTTACCCTTACTGGGTAATTGGATTTGACAGTAGCCATCACTCACTGGCATGCATGTAATGACTCCGGGGGGATACACGGGGAGGCCGGCCTTACCTTGTACATACTGTACTGCTTGTTCCTCGTGGCTCAAGCTGTTACGTTTCAGGATGAGAGGTTCCTCACAACACAATTACTGCATTAAAGGAACATTCCTGGGAACTGAAAGGAAACAGGGGGTCTTTTCCCGTCTCCCCTCCTCTGCACATACAGCTCTTTGTCTTCAGATTAATAATCACGATGGATGTCACGGTGCAGAGGTACGCCGCGTGTTCGAGCACCATCAAAAATCCACTGAACAAAAGCAGCGTCTCTTGCTCCGTTGGTGATGGCGAATTCTCCCTTTCCTGTAACTGGGAACAAGTTCAGCTACTTTTCAGTAGTACTTCAACCATTTAACTATGGATGGGGGATTCATGGACTTTTGCTCGAAATTCATTCATTATTTTTTACCGTGATGTGCACAAACATTACATGGCCATTTTATACTGGTCCCACTGCTTTTAAACTAGTTTAACTCGCTGGATCCCAATCATTTCCTCTCATTTCTTAAGAGATCCTTCTGCTGTTCACATAGTTTTTATCTTTTGACATCTGTATTATGTCCCAGAAAGCATTTTAATATGGTATAAATGCAGGATACAAAGACATGTGGTAATTTAGTGTTCACCTACAGGGAATTCATTGACTCATTCATCATCCCTACTCCAAAGTGGCTCCATCTGGGTTCTCTATGCTGATTGGCTGAGAACTGATCTTGTCATGATATACTTGACTTTAATGATCTGTTTGTAAATCAAAAAGCCACAGACAGAGTATGGAAGCCTAGACATAGTCATGACATGGAAGTTAATCCATCACAGCCAGGCTGAGCACAACATACTGTAGCACAGATGAAGTGTCGTCATACCCTCCTGCATTGCAATGTGGCTGCTAGATGTTAGGACATGTGCTCAGGGACCTCTGCTCTATAATTCCGAGCTGCAGCACTTGGGCCATTGCTGTGAGTTTTGAAGCCATAGTGACAATTAAGTAAACTACAGGGAATAGATTTAAAAGGGCAGGTGGAACAAGCGAAAGCAAGCAGTGATTTTTAAATAGAAGAGTGAGAGCACGCAAGCTATTTATATCTGTGAGTGAAGACGAGGGGTGGGATCTATGAAACAGTCTTGTAGTGCCATGATTTTCTGAGTCGGTAACTGGTAGATTCATCGTACAGTTGCAAGCTCAGTTCAAAACTTATTTGTGTAATCACCTCGGCACCTACTGTAATTAATGTTTTGTATTTTTCACATGTGATATACATTAACAGGACTGTGTGAAGGCTACCTCCTGTATGCCCTCCAATGTCAACTGAGAAATTCTGTTCCGTTTCTTTGTGTGTTTAAGTGACCGATGCATTGTCCACGATTATTCTGCATGGCGGTAATGGCAATAAATAAACAATAGACAGAATAGTTAGATATTTACATATGTTTGTTGTCACCAGATTCTTGTTCTTATTTGTTTTAACCCAGCTGCAAGAGGTAAACATCTGTTTTATGTTAATCACAGAGAAAGCGTTTCTCATACATACATAAGTGGTGACAGGGACAGGGAATGGCTCAATACGTCACCCAACTTTGACAACAATGTCCTGCTTCAATAATATTTTCCTAATATTCCATTGTTTTAAAGTTCTAAACTCAATCCCACATTGTGGAATTAGTTGATTTATTGCAGCTAAGATTGTCAACAGTAAAACATTGGTACGCAACTATTATTTTAATATGTGGAACAAGAGTGGTCCAAACCCCATATTCTGTGTGTCAACATATTCATTGCCAGAGGGGCTTTCAGGGCATTAGGATCAGGTGTTCCCTGCCCTCTCCGATAATCGGTTACAAGCATTAAAGCAAAAATGCTTACAGCACTTACATTTTTCTGGGATTCTTCCATACGTGACATGTAAGCACGTGTTACAAAGTAGCCACTCACTGGTGGGAAACTATACTATTACTGCACGCCACGATACGAGAGGCCTCTCTGATTACTGGACTATTACTGCAAGCCACTATACGAGAGGCCTCTCTGATTACTGGACTATTACTGCAAGCCACGATACGAGAGGCCTCTCTGATTACTGGACTATTACTGCAAGCCACGATACGAGAGGCCTCTCTGATGACTGGACTATAACTGCATGCCACGATACGAGAGGCCACTCTGATTACTGGACTATAACTGCAAGCCACGATACGAGAGGCCTCTCTGATTAGTGGACTATTACTGCAAGCCACGATACGAGAGGCCACTCTGATTACTGGACTATAACTGCAAGCCACGATACGAGAGGCCACTCTGATTACTGGACTATAACTGCAAGCCACGATACGAGAGGCCTCTGATTACTGGACTATAACTGCAGGCCACGATACGAGAGGCCTCTCTGATTACTGAACTATTACTGCAAGCCACGATACGAGAGGCCTCTCTGATTACTGAACTATAACTGCAAGCCACGATACGAGAGGCCTCTCTGATTACTGGACTATTACTGCAAGCCACGATACGAGAGGCCTCTCTGATTACTGGACTATAACTGCAAGCCACGATACGAGAGGCCTCTCTGATTACTGGACTATAACTGCAAGCCACGATACGAGAGGCCTCTCTGATTACTGTACTATAACTGCAAGCCACGATACGAGAGGCCTCTCTGATTACTGGACTATAACTGCAAGCCACGACACGAGAGGCCTCTGATTACTGGACTATAACTGCAGGCCACGATACGAGAGGCCTCTCTGATTACTGGACTATTACTGCAAGCCACGACACGAGAGGCCTCTGATTACTGGACTATAACTGCAGGCCACGATACGAGAGGCCTCTCTGATTACTGGACTATAACTGCAGGCCACGATACGAGAGGCCTCTGATTACTGGACTATAACTGCAAGCCACGATACGAGAGGCCTCTCTGATTACTGGACTATAACTGCAGGCCACGATACGAGAGTCCTCTCTGATTACTGGACTATTACTGCACGCCACGATACGAGAGGCCTCTCTGATTACTGGACTATAACTGCAGGCCACGATACGAGAGGCCTCTCTGATTACTGGACTATAACTGCATGCCACGATACGCCTCTCTGATTACTGGACTATAACTGCAAGCCACGATACGAGAGGCCTCTCTGATTACTGGACTATTACTGCAAGTCACGATACGAGAGGCCTCTGATTACTGGACTATAACTGCAAGCCACGATACGAGAGGCCTCTCTGCTTCTGCTCTCCCATCACGTCTCCTGGTAAATGCATTTCTAGCTAGTATTTATTTGAATGACCCTTGTTTCTATTTCTAAGCTTGTGCTATTGGATATCTCTTCTAATTAGTTTTATGTTGAATGATTCTGCTGGGAGCGTATCCTGTGGGTTTATATCCAAGTTCAATCTTCCTTCTTGATGTTTCAACCCTGACTTCGGGACACAAACAAATGCTGTAACTTTGGACACAATTTCCCCTTTGGGAGTTTGTTCCTGAAACTTCTCCAGGGTACATCTGTTAGAGCCCCAAAAATAAAAGCGGATGTCATGGAAATTAATTTGAAATAGTGGTAGCAGCTAAATTCAATTAAATCGCTAACATTCAGGGACTATTTAACACGTCAAGTCATAAATCGCATGCTGCACAGGGGGAGGGATAGGTTTCAGTCAAGGATAACATTCCAGGATGCACTGTTTTTAAGTTAAACATTTCTTGCTTTATTCAATGTAACATCGCCGGAAGAAGAGATCAGAGTATCTCGAAAGCTCACACAAATAAAAGCATTTCGTTAGCCACAGAACGGTATTGTCTATTCGTTTTTGATTATTAAAGCTCGACTAACACAGTACAGATACTGCTACGTGTGTGTGTGTATATGTGTGTGTGTACACAACACATGTAACAGCCGGCACTCCACTGGTAAGTCCTTGCAGGTAGGTGCTTGTCCCATAAATAATAAATAAACATACGATACCGTTTTCACACGAAATCAGAGGACATATATATGTCAACATCTAGGTGATTTCATTTAATCTGACAAGGGGTGGTGGGTGTCTTCCAGAAACTCACCACCCATCTGTTTCTGATCCGGTAGCCTCTTGGTGCCGGTCTCATGCTTTGCTGTTTTGCCTGTTCATGCAGCTGGCATCACACACAGGAAGTTATTTGGACCTGTCAACATCCAGCTGGTACACAGTGCTGAGTCAGTAACGCTGCTGGGACATGCTCAGAGTTTGCCCATTCCACATCTCTGTTTAAATAAGCTTCACAAGGATTAACCCCTACCTTCCTGAGTTGGGACCGTTATTCTTGATAAAGATCCCAATAATGGTCTGAAATGTCGATATTTTAATTAATGTATTTATCTTTTGAGCCACTTCTGCGAGTTCCTGCCATTCATAGAATATGTTCTGACTCAAGCTCACTGTGGCTAGTGTGTAGAGACAGGCAGTTTAACTCAATCCCACATACCAAGCAAGGGAACTTCTTATCTGCTGAAGTGTTTATTTTGGGCAACAATAATACAAATAAAAAGGGGAAGAGGTACTGAGGGAAAACACTGGGGCACGGGAGCAATGGCAGGGAAATGGAGCTAGGAAGGCAGTGAGATACTGCTAGGTGACTGGGATAGCTATGGTATCAGGGATAGGTAAATTGTAATAACTTAACCAGAGGAGATAAGAGGTGACTGCTCCAAGATGGCTGCTGGGTCTAAAAGAAAGCATGCTAGCCTGGGCTAACAGGAACTAAGGCAAGGACTGTGCCAACTAGCAGGGGGAGCCAGGAACAGCTCAATCAACTGAGAGAAAGGGGTGTTGCCATGCCAACTGGGAAAGTTACATTTGTTGCAACATTACACTGAGTGATAGCTGCCTCAGAACAGAAAATAAATACACAGAGAGGTTCCAGGACAGAATATATATATATATATATGTTAGAGGTATCAGTACCGTGTTAGCCGAGCTTCAATAATCAAAAAATAAATAGATGATACCGTTCTGTGGCTAACGAAATGCTTTTATTTGTGCGAGCTTTCGAGATACACTGATCTCTTCTTCCGGCGATGTTACAATGAATGAAGCAAGGATAACTTGAAATATATATATATATATATATATATATGCAAATATAGCTGTATGCTCATCTGCATGTCTTAGGCAGGTCTGCAACCCCGCCTTTCCCCATTATCACCTAGCATACAGCACTTCCACTGCAGCAAGGGATTCTGGGAAATGACATGCAAATGAGCACACAGTGTCACTTTTTGCCTCAATAACCATTTTTAACATGGTTCCCTATAGGCTTAAGCTTGCTGCATGGTCACAGCTTTGAGCACAGCCAGGGTTAAGGTGCATACCCAGAAAACCACCCACAGACAGCTGTTTCGACCTTGATGGGTCTCATCAGTGTGGGGTTGATTTTACTGGGAATGCAAGAGAGGCTATGCAGTGGAAGTGCTGTATGCTGGGTGATAATGGGGAAAGGCTGGGTTGCAGACCTGCCTAAGACATGCAGATGAGCATACAGCTATATTTGCATATTTGCTTTCCTGTGAAGGGTTTTTGTCACTTTTTTTACTCACCATAACTTAACTCAGTATTATATGTGTGTGTGTGTGTGTGTGTGTGTGTGTGTGTGTGTGTGTGTGTGTGTGTGTGTGTGTGTGTGTGTGTGTGTGTGTGTGTGTGTGTGTGTGTGTATCTTTATATAGCGCCATCCATGTACATAGCGCATTGCAGCAATAATACACGTGATAAAATAATAGAAGACAATAGAAATAAGCCCTTCAGACACAAAAGTAGACATTAGGGATAAGAGTTCCTGCCCCAAAAAGCTTAAAATCTAAGTTTATTCTTTAGTATCCAAAAATTAGAGAGCCCGGGAAGTCTGTTTTGTGGAGTGACTTGTGGGCTTCTGGATTTTACGCGTGGAAACATAGGACGGTTATACTTCCAGACAAATAATACTGGTACTGCGTTCAATGCCCGGGCAGCACATATTTCATAGTCATTCTACCATACGGGCGGTGAGAAGTTGTGAGGCTGGCAGCCCTCCATAAATAGAGCCTAACGTAATGTACTTTGACTACAATTATACCTTTATTTCATTTATTTATATAAAACTAGCTGAGAGACCCGGCATTGCCCGGGATGTAAATGCGTAATAGGTAGTATTATTTATAAATCGTGGAACAATAGGTGACTGTTTGTTGTAAAGGTTGGATAATAATATTGAAAAGAAAGATGGAAGAAAATGTAATACGATGTTGTATAAAAATGGTTTATTGTAACCACACCACAGTACAATGTATATTTTGGTGCCATAAGTGATGTAAAAATCTGAGTCGTGTGTCCTGCTAGGGTGTGAGGCGGCGGGTGGCGCGTGGGTTGTGAGTGCTGTGTGCGAGTGGGGGTCCTGCTAGGGTGTGAGGCGGCGGGTGGTGCGTGGGTTGTGAGTGCTGTCTGTGAGTGGGGGTCCTGCTAGGGTGTGAGGCGGCGGGTGGCGCGTGGGTTGTGAGTGCTGTCTGTGAGTGGGGGTCCTGCAAGGGTGTGAGGCGGCGGCTGGCGCATGGGTTGTGAGTGCTGTCTGTGAGTGGGGGGTCCTGCTAGGGTGTGAGGCGGTGGGTCAGTGATGTCGGTGCGTAGGGGCGGGAGGCAGCAGGTGTGTGTGGCGGCAGGTATGTGTTGAGTGTGGCGGGTGTCTGTTGAGTGCGTGCAGCGGCTGTGAGGCGGTGGGTGAAAGGCAGAGGCGGCCGGAGTAAGGGCGGGTGAAAGGCAGAGGCGGGGTGGGGAGGCGGTAAGGCGGGCATGAAGGCGAAGGGCGGCGGGAAGGGGAGGAGGGGGTGGAGGAGGGGGGCAAGGGGTGGAGGAGGGGGCAAGGGGTGGAGGAGGGGGGCAAGGGGTGGAGGAGGGGGAAGGGTTAGAGGAGGGGGGGGGAAAGGGTTAGAGGAGGGGGGGGAAGGGTTAGAGGAGGGGGGGGAAGGGTTAGAGGAGGGGGGGGAAGGGTTAGAGGAGGGGGGGGAAGGGTTAGAGGAGGGGGGGGAAGGGTTAGAGGAGGGGGGGGAAGGGTTAGAGGAGGAGGGGGGAAGGGTTAGAGGAGGGGGGAAGGTTAGAGGAGGGGGGGAAGGGTTAGAGGAGGGGGGAGAAGGGTTAGAGGAGGGGGGGAAGGGTTAGAGGAGGGGGGGAAGGTTAGAGGAGGGGGGGGAAGGGTTAGAGGAGGGGGGGGAAGGGTTAGAGGAGGGGGTGGAAGTGTGGGAGGGGGTGGGAGGGGAAAGGGGAAAAAGAGGTGGAGGGGGGGGGAAGAGGAGCAGAGGGGGGGTGGAAAGGGGAGCGGAGGGGGGTGAAGGGGAGCGGAGGTGGGGTGAAGGGGAGCGGAGGGGGGGAAGGGGAGCGGGGGGGGGAAGGGGAGCGGGGGGGGGAAGGGGAGCGGGGGGAGGGGAGAAGCGGGGGGGAGGGGAGAAGTGGTGGGAAGGGGGAGGAGGGGGGAGGTGGTGGAAAGGGGGAGAAGGGGGGAGGTGGTGGGAAGGGGGAGAAGGGGGGAGGTGGTGGGAAGGAGGAGGAGGGAGAAGGTGGTGGATAGGGAGAGAAGGGGGGATGTGGTGGAAGGGGGAGGAGGGGGAAGGTGGTGGAAGGGGGAGGAGGGGGAAGGTGGTGGGAAGGGGAAGGTGGTGGGAAGGGGGAGGAGGGGGGGAGGTGGTGGGAAGGGGGGGAGGTGGTGGAAAGGGGGGGAGGTGGTGGGAAGGGGGGGGAGGTGGGAAGGGGGAGGCGGAGGGAAGGCGGGGGGTGGGAGGCGGTGGGAAGGCGGGGGGTGGGAGGAGGTGGGAAGGCGGGGGGTGGGAGGCGGTGGGATGGCGGGGGTGGGAGGCGGTGGGAAGGGGGGTGGGAGGCGGTGGGAAGGGGGGTGGGAGGCGGTGGGAAGGGGGGGGAGGTGGTGGGAAGGGGGGGGGGAGGCGGTGGGAAGGGGGGGGAGGCGGTGGGAAGGGGGGGGAGGCGGTGGGAAGGGGGGGAGGCGGTGGGAAGGGGTGGGGGGAGGCGGTGGGAAGGGGTGGGGAGAGGCGGTGGGAAGGGGTGGGGGGAGGCGGTGGGAAGGGGTGGGGGGAGGCGGTGGGAAGGGGTGGGGGGAGGCGGTGGGAAGGGGCGGTGGGAAGGGGGGGAAGGGGGGAGGCGGTGGGAAGGGGGGGGAGGCGGTGGGAAGGTGGAGGGGAGGCGGTGGGAAGGGGGGGGAGGCGGTGGGAAGGGGGGGAGGCGGTGTGAAGGGGGGGGGGAGGCGGTGGGAAGGGGGGGGAGGCGGTGGGAAGGGGGGGTGGAGGGGAGGTGAAGGGGGGGGGTGGAGGGGAGGTGAAGGGGGGGTGGAGGGGAGGTGAAGGGGGGGAGTGGAAGGGAGGTGAAGGGGGGGGGGTAGAAGGGAGGTGAAGGGGGGGGTGGAAGGGAGGTGAAGGGGGGTGGTGGAGGGGAGGTGAAGGGGGGGGGGTGGAGGGGAGGTGGTGAAGGGGGGGGGGGGTGGAGGGGAGGTGAAGGGGGGGTGGAGGGGGGGAGGTAAATGGGGAGGTGAAGGGGGGTGGAAGGGAGAAGTGGAGTGAGGGGAGGTGAAAGGGGGTGGGGGGAGGTCATGGGGGGTGAGGTGTGGGTGAGGTGTGGGTGAGGGGAGGTGAAGGCCGCTCACTCACCCGTCCGGCAGGTCCCACGTGGATCTGAGGCGGGAGGCAGCGTGTTGTGGCCGCTCTCCCGCTGTGTCCCGGGCGCTCGCTCGCTCCCCCGCTGACTGTAGCGCGCGGGGGGGGGGGGGTATCGGGGAGACACTGACACTGGAGGGAGGGGAGGGGGGGGTGGAGGGGAGGTGAAGGGGGGGTGGAGGGGAGGTGAAGGCCGCTCACTCACCCATCCGGCAGGTCCCACGTGGATCTGAGGCGGGAGGCAGCGTGTTGTGGCCGCTCCCCCGCTGTGTCCCGGGCGCCACCATCTTGGGCACTCGGCGCCGCGAGGCAGCCTGCCTGGCCACTGGCTGTTCCCCCGCCGGGGAGGGGGGGGCATGTATATGTGTGGGGGGGGGAGAGGTGGGAGATATAGAGGGGGGGTCTCGCACGGCCGCTGACACTGGGTGGGGGGGGGCGCTGAAGGGCTAATAATAGTGTGTGTGTGTGTCCCGCTGACTGTAGCGGCGCCGGGGGAGGGGGGGGGGTCGGTGTGAAAGCGCGGGAGACACGGGGAGAGGAGGAGGTGCGCGCGGGTGCTGCTAACACTGTGAGCCCCGTGTGTGTGTGTGTGTGTGTGTGTGTGTCCGTGTGTGTCCGTGTGTGTGTCCCTGTGTGTGTGTGTCCCTGTGTGTGTGTGTCCCTGTGTGTGTGTGTGTGTCTGTGTGTGTGTGTGTGTGTGTGTGTGTCCCTGTGTGTCCTTTGGCCCGTCACTCCGCCTCAGGCCAATGAGAGGTGTGCGGGGGCGGGCCAAGGGACCAATGAGATTTCCCCTAGGGACACCGGACATCCAGGCAGGCAGGCAGGCATGCATGCATGCAGGCAGGCAGGCAAACATACAGTGCTTTCACTAATATAGTATAAGATGCTTTACCAGGCAATACATGGTGCGTTACCTCTCATTTTCAATGCAGATGTAGCCAAGGTTATTGCAGCCGCTGGCGCGTTACGATGATATTCTGCATTATCACTGAAGAGTATCTGTGATATTCTGCGTTATTAGCGGGTGCAATAACCTTCACCACAGCTGGAAGTTGTTGATGTTGGGTCAGAACCCAAGTGCTATTGAATTATTCATCTATGTACAGTATGACAGCGGCCTAATGCCCCTGCATTGCAAAGCCATGTAATCATGCCCCAACAAGAGAGAATTGAACGGGTGATGGAGGTGAAATACAGGGTACTAATCCTGATGGTTACAGGGTACTGATCCTGATGGTTACAGGGTACTGATCCTGATGGTTACAGGGTACTAATCCTGATGGTTACAGGGTACTGATCCTGATAGTTACAGGGTACCAATCATGATCGTTACAGGGTACTAATCCTGATTGTTACAGGGTACCAATCCTGATGGTTACAGGGTACTGATCCTGATGGTTACAGGGTACTAATCCTGATGGTTACAGGGTACTGATCCTGATAGTTGGTTTAAGGGCTTTTGGGAATATTGGAAGTTGCTAATCACTGACCCGCAGTTACCTCAGAAAGGAAAATGGCATTTTATAAAGAGACCACGGATAATTGTCTAATATAGGTCATGGAAGAAACGGAGATTGATCTCTTGTTACAGGGCAAACACTAGACAATGAGTGGCAGCGGCTTAAACTATATGTACAAAAGTAGATAAAAGGAAGGTTGGGAGAGGTCAAATAAAAGCAGCCCCTGAATGCGTGGGTCTGTAGGCTGGGTGTGGCTGGGTTTGGTAATTGAGAAGAATATGACTTGTAGGTACATGTGCTATCTGACTCTGCTACAGATTATACGCTAGTTTCCCATGAAAAGAACATTGTTGGTTTGAAAATGTTCATTAGTCAGCAAGGGATCTTTACCTGTGAGGTCTGGAAAACTCATGTGCTACCTACATTGAGATATTGTTTTTACCGGGCTCAATACTTTGTGTCAGTCTCCCCGGATATTTTTTTCAATGTAAATAGGTTTGGGGGGAGCAGCATCACGCCGGCTGCTCCTCAAATAAAGCAATATCGACCTCCAGTGACGCAGCATATGGATGCCATTGCATATTATTGTCTTCCCGCAGTCCTGCAGTAACCTTGCCCGCAGTAACCATGCCCGCAGTAACCATGCCCACAGTAACCTTGCCCGCTCTAACCTTGCCCGCAGTCCCGCTCTAACCTTGCCCGCAGTAACCTTGCCCGCAGTAACCTTGCCCGCAGTCCCGCAGTAACCTTGCCCGCAGTAACCTTGCCCGCAGTCCCGCAGTAACCTTGCCCGCAGTAACCTTGCCCGCAGTCCCGCAGTAACCTTGCCCGCAGTAACCTTGCCCGCAGTAACCTTGCCCGCAGTCCCGCAGTAACCTTGCCCGCACTAACCTTGCCCGCACTAACCTTGTCCGCACTAACCTTGCCCGCAGTCCTGCAGTAACCTTGCCCGCAGTAACCTTGCCCACAGTAACCTTGCCCGCAGTCCTGCACTAACCTTGCCCGCACTAACCTTGCCCGCAGTCCCGCACTAACCTTGCCCACACTAACCTTGCCCGCAGTACCGCAGTAATCTTGCCCGCACTAACCTTGCCCGCACTAACCTTGCCCGCAGTCCCGCACTAACCTTGCCCGCACTAACCTTGCCCGCAGTACCGCAGTAATCTTGCCCGCACTAACCTTGCCATTAGCCATTTTTATTTCCTGAAAACTTTGGCATTCTGCCCAGACTAATCCATCTTCCTCCAGACTAAGTGATTTAAAAAAAAAAAAAAAATGAAATAAGTGTATTGCTGCTCTGGAGTAGAATACGCTCTGATTACCTCAACAGTGGATTTTAGAATTGGGAATATAATCCAACATTCAGATGGGATATTTCCTATTTAACTGAAATGTTTGCAAACAAACGCCTATCAAGCTCTTGAAGCATTTGAAATATTTCTGAAGAATGATTTCCCACCCGCAGTGCTTTAGATAATCATTGAACACAGGAGCCGGACTTTCGCCTTATCACTTCTGTTTGTATTTCTGATGGATTTTGAAGATCATCCAACATGAGTCATATCGGAGGAAGCTGGATTTCCATCCCTTTGGGTCTCCCTAAAGAGTCACTCAAATACTCTTCATCGGAACAACAAGCATCTTTGCTGCCAGAGTGGCCTGTGACTGATTACTTTGTAATCCCTCTGCAGTGAGAGGGGTTCCGATTCTGCAATAATTACAGAAATATAATCACTTTCTCATTGCACAGCAGGCGAGACCCACCGTGACTGAGGGGAAACATGAATTCCTTACAATTGACAAGGAAACACCAGGGGCTCGTTGGTACTCTCCTCATATTTGACATTTTTATGTGTGTCAGATTGTTAGTGCTAAAAAGTAGTTTAAACCTTCATAAAGTGTGCACCTCATATATATATCAAGGTCATTACCGGACCTCATACTTCTGATGCAAAGGTTAGTGTTTACAATTCAGTTTGACACATTGTATCATTAATTGATACACTTTCAATTTGCTAGTGTTGATAATCATATAGAAATAATTTCTGATCTATAATAGCCATAGTGTGAAAATAATACATTCTGTTAACCTATGTAATGAAACAATTGTGCTGCGTCAAATACATTTTTGGTTGATACATAAGTAACTTCTGTGCTAACGCCATAAACACACATTTTAGGATTTAAGCCAGGTGTAACTTCCTGGGTCATTTCCATGCAGGTTCAATCATTTTTTGGGAGTCACACATACGGGTTTGTTTTTTAGCACCATATAAGCTGTGTCATGTGTATCCCATTTGTGTGCGCCAATATATATGGCTGAAAAGCATTCTTGATGCTTGAGCACAAAAAAGGTTAGTAAATAGGTAAACGCAATATAATTAATTTGTGTACTTAGTATATAGGCCTCCAAGGCAACCGCCCATTCCACATAGGGCAAAGATTCATTTAATGACCTGTTGCTGGAAGAGATCGCAGGGCCCATGTAACCTCACCAAGTCCTAGAGATTTAGAAGGTTAAGTCACAAGGAATCTACATCTTATTCGTCAATAGGATGTCTCGTATGTGGGATTCCTGGGTCTGAGAAGGCTGCAGTTGAACCATAAATAATCTAGACTGCGTTTATATTATTATTATATTCTAAGACACGAACATATTCTGCATTGCAGTACAGTGAAATACTTCCTTTAACTGTTATAGTTATTGTATCGCAGCAATAATGTGTATGTTGTAATGGGTGTGGAGGTTCTGGCTCAGATGAACTTGCAAACAGTGTATTATACTGCAATATAAGTTATCACAATGCGTAGTATTACATGTATATCTAGTATTGTACAGTATACCATTTGTATGAGTTAAATCCTTTTACTGCGGTGGTGTAGGGTTGGCTGTATTGCTGTTGGCTGTTTCTTATTATATTTCTATGTGAAGATATTTAAGTTAAGTAGTAAATATTGTACTAAATGAATACAGTTTTCAAGAAATAAAATACGCTCAAAATTCAGAACAACTGTTTCGTGGCGCGACTTTGTGGAAAGAAACGCGATTTGTATTGTGTCTGCCAGATGCTCTGTCAGAGCTGCACAATAGCAGTTTAATTAGAGATAATTTATATATAATTAGCATAGACCAGCAGTGACATTTTTCTGCCAACACAAATGCTGTGGAGAGGGGTGACATTTAAATCATGGTACTTAATTAACAAAGCTGGTACACTTTTATTTTAATTAATTTTACATGGCATCATTTTTATGTTGCATTCTGTCATCTGTCTTCAACTAAATTATCCTGCTGGTCCCAAGGATGTCTTCCAGTATTGTATTTGTATTTCTTTACGCTTTGTAGCCACATCCGTACACAACAACTTCTCCAATGTATAAACAATAGAGATCTCTGTTTCTGTAGCGAAAGTTGCGCGCTGGCGCAAGGGGCTATGTGATTGGCAGCAGCCAATCACGTGGTGCGGTACAGCGATTTTGGTCGCTGTAACGTCACACGTCGCCGTCGCGCCCCCTATGGACGGTTGCTACAGACTACATGAAGTTGCTTTGCGGCTGCACGCTGTCGCTGTGGCCAGTACTATAAACGCAGCCTAACGGGATAGTCTCTTAAAAGTCAGAAATCTCAATGATCTAGAGGTTTAAACCTAGCCCCCTTTAAATTACAAATGGTTTCTGCATTTGACATCTATATATTTTTTACCGCCATTGATAGCATTTTTATATTAATGGAATAATAATGGGATCTTTTCATGCAATAGAGACACTATACGGATCATTCTGTAAGTGTGAAACGCTTTTTCCGTTGCCTGTGTGAGTGAGCGGGGCCTTTCTCATCCCACACTTAGTAGAACTGTAATTGTAGGTGGTTTGTGCCCTTACGTGACACATACATTCTACATGTCTGATTTACAACTTCTAAAATCAAACGCTGCCGTGTAAATATCAGGGATGATTAAAGATGCCCTGAGGACATTAGTGATGAAACATATTTCGCTTTAAAGCAGCATGTCTTGTTTGGGACACCACTTGAAAATGTAAAAACTGCAATAATAGGTTGTGTACGATGCATTGCTCCCCAATCAGAGAACACGCCACAGAAACATTGTTATTGGACGATACAGAATAGTTAAAGCTTCTACACCTAAGCCCCTCTACATATAATGCTTAATTACTTCATTGAGTGCACCATAACCTTCCTGTGACCTTGAGTCTTGTGGAAGCTTCTCCCTGGCTGTCATTCATTTTTCAGCCTGATTTACATGAATTAGTGACTGTGGTGTTTGAGTTTAATCCTCTGAGTTAAACATACAATTTATAAATAGTGCTCCCCCCCCCCCTGTACAATCCCCCAGAGGCACGAACATGCCAGGATTTCAGGGCAACACTTATCTAAACAAGAGGTCTTAGCGAAAATTAGAGTTGGGTTAATTGCATATTACTTGGGTAGCGCAGAATCAATGAATACTTCAGTATTAGGTGATAACTTCTTTTATTTGGACTAACAATTGACTGGGCGTTACATGACCTGAGGAAGAGAGAGAGAGAACTCTCACAAGCGTGTCCTATAATGTAAATTGTTAGTGTAAATGTAACACTCTCTGCCCGGCTGGAAGGGAGATAACATCACTGTCTGTATTGTTGGCTGCTCGGGATGCAGCACCTTCTGCAGGGTGCGGGATTCATGCAGGGTGCGGGATTCGTGCAGGGTGCGGGATTCGTGCAGGGTGCGGGATTCGTGTGGGATTCGTGCAGGGTGCGGGATTCGTGCAGGGTGCGGGATTCGTGCAGGGTGCGGGATTCGTGTGGGATTCGTGCGGGGTGCGGGATTCGTGCAGGGTGCGGGATTCGTGCGGGGTGCGGGATTCGTGTGGGATTCGTGCGGGGTGCGGGATTCGTGCAGGGTGCGGGATTCGTGCAGGGTGCGGGATTCGTGCAGGGTGCGGGATTCGTGCAGGGTGCGGGATTCGTGCAGGGTGCGGGATTCGTGTGGGATTCGTGCAGGGTGCGGGATTCGTGCAGGGTGCGGGATTCGTGCAGGGTGCGGGATTCGTGCAGGGTGCGGGATTCGTGTGGGATTCGTGAAGGGTGCGGGATTCGTGCAGGGTGCGGGATTCGTGCAGGGTGCGGGATTCGTGCGGGGTGCGGGATTCGTGCGGGGTGCGGGATTCGTGCAGGGTGCGGGATTCGTGCAGGGTGCGGGATTCGTGCGGGGTGCGGGATTCGTGCGGGGTGCGGGATTCGTGCAGGATGCGGGATTCGTGCAGGGTGCGGGATTCGTGCAGGGTGCGGGATTCGTGCAGGGTGCGGGATTCGTGCGGGGTGCGGGATTCGTGCGGGGCGCGGGATTCGTGCGGGGCGCGGGATTCGTGCGGGGTGCGGGATTCGTGCAGGGTGCGGGATTCGTGCGGGGTGCGGGATTCGTGCGGGGTGCGGGTTCGTGCGGGGTGCGGGATTCGTGCAGGGTGCGGGATTCGTGCAGGGTGCGGGATTCGTGCAGGGTGCGGGATTCGTGCAGGGTGCGGGATTCGTGCGGGGTGCGGGATTCGTGCGGGGTGCGGGATTCGTGCGGGGTGCGGGATTCGTGCGGGGTGCGGGATTCGTGCGGGGTGCGGGATTCGTGCGGGGTGCGGGATTCGTGCGGGGCGCGGGATTCGTGCGGGGCGCGGGATTCGTGCGGGGCGCGGGATTCGTGCGGGGCGCGGGATTCGTGCGGGGCGCGGGATTCGTGCGGGGTGCGGGATTCGTGCAGGGTGCGGGATTCGTGCAGGGTGCGGGATTCGTGTGGGATTCGTGCAGGGTGTGGGATTCGTGTGGGATTCGTGCGGGGCGCGGGATTCGTGCAGGGTGCGGGATTCGTGCAGGGTGCGGGATTCGTGTGGGATTCGTGCAGGGTGCGGGATTCGTGCAGGGTGCGGGATTCGTGTGGGATTCGTGCAGGGTGCGGGATTCGTGCAGGGTGCGGGATTCGTGCAGGGTGCGGGATTCGTGTGGGATTCGTGCGGGGTGCGGGATTCGTGCAGGGTGCGGGATTCGTGCAGGGTGCGGGATTCGTGCAGGGCGCGGGATTCGTGCGGGGTGCGGGATTCGTGCAGGATGCGGGATTCGTGCAGGGTGCGGGATTCGTGCGGGGTGCGGGATTCGTGCAGGATGTGGGATTCGTGCAGGGTGCGGGATTCGTGCGGGGTGCGGGATTCGTGCAGGGTGCGGGATTCGTGCGGGGTGCGGGATTCGTGCAGGGTGCGGGATTCGTGCAGGGTGCGGGATTCGTGCGGGGTGCGGGATTCGTGCAGGGTGCGGGATTCGTGCGGGGTGCGGGATTCGTGCGGGGTGCGGGATTCGTGCAGGGTGCGGGATTCGTGCAGGGTGTGGGATTCGTGCAGGGTGTGGGATTCGTGCAGGATGTGGGATTCGTGCAGGGTGTGGGATTCGTGCGGGGTGCGGGATTCGTGCGGGGTGCGGGATTCGTGCGGGATTCGTGTGGGATTCGTGCGGGGTGCGGGATTCGTGCGGGGTGCGGGATTCGTGCGGGGTGCGGGATTCGTGCGGGGTGCGGGATTCGTGCGGGGTGTGGGATTCGTGCAGGGTGTGGGATTCGTGCAGGGTGCGGGATTCGTGCAGGGTGCGGGATTCGTGCAGGGTGCGGGATTCGTGCGGGGTGCGGGATTCGTGCGGGGTGCGGGATTCGTGCGGGGTGCGGGATTCGTGCAGGATGCGGGATTCGTGCAGGGTGCGGGATTCGTGCGGGGTGCGGGATTCGTGCGGGGTGCGGGATTCGTGCAGGGTGCGGGATTCGTGCAGGATGCGGGATTCGTGCAGGGTGCGGGATTCGTGCGGGGTGCGGGATTCGTGCAGGGTGCGGGATTCGTGCGGGGTGCGGGATTCGTGCGGGGTGCGGGATTCGTGCGGGGTGCGGGATTCGTGCGGGGTGCGGGATTCGTGCGGGGTGCGGGATTCGTGCGGGGTGCGGGATTCGTGCGGGGTGCGGGATTCGTGCGGGGTGCGGGATTCGTGCGGGGTGCGGGATTCGTGCGGGGTGCGGGATTCGTGCAGGGTGCGGGATTCGTGCAGGGTGCGGGATTCGTGCAGGGTGCGGGATTCGTGCGGGGTGCGGGATTCGTGCAGGGTGCGGGATTCGTGCAGGGTGCGGGATTCGTGCGGGGTGCGGGATTCGTGTGGGATTCGTGCAGGGTGCGGGATTCGTGCAGGGTGCGGGATTCGTGCAGGGTGCGGGATTCGTGCAGGGTGCGGGATTCGTGCGGGGTGCGGGATTCGTGTGGGATTCGTGCAGGGTGCGGGATTCGTGCAGGGTGCGGGATTCGTGTGGGATTCGTGCAGGGTGCGGGATTCGTGCGGGGTGCGGGATTCGTGCAGGGTGCGGGATTCGTGCAGGGTGCGGGATTCGTGCAGGGTGCGGGATTCGTGCAGGATGTGGGATTCGTGCAGGGTGCGGGATTCGTGCAGGGCGCGGGATTCGTGCAGGATGCGGGATTCGTGCGGGATGCGGGATTCGTGCGGGGTGCGGGATTCGTGCGGGGTGCGGGATTCGTGCGGGGTTCGTGCGGGGTTCGTGCGGGGTGCGGGATTCATGCAGGGCGCGGAATTCGTGCGGGGTGCGGGATTCGTGCGGGGTGCGGGATTCGTGCGGGGTGCGGGATTCGTGCAGGGTGCGGGATTCGTGCGGGGTGCGGGATTCGTGCGGGGTTCGTGCGGGATTCGTGCGGGGTGCGGGATTCGTGCGGGGTGCGGGATTCGTGCAGGGTGCGGGATTCGTGCGGGGTGCGGGATTCGTGCGGGGTGCGGGATTCGTGCAGGGTGCGGGATTCGTGCGGGGTGCGGGATTCGTGCAGGGTGCGGGATTCGTGCGGGGTTCGTGCGGGGTGCGGGATTCGTGCAGGGCGCGGGATTCGTGCGGGGTGCGGGATTCGTGCGGGGTGCGGGATTCGTGCGGGGTGCGGGATTCGTGCGGGGTGCGGGATTCGTGCGGGGTGCGGGATTCGTGCAGGGTGCGGGATTCGTGCGGGGTTCGGGATTCGTGCAGGGTGCGGGATTCGTGCAGGGTGCGGGATTCGTGCAGGGTGCGGGATTCGTGCGGGGCGCGGGATTCGTGCAGGGTGCGGGATTCGTGCAGGATGCGGGATTCGTGCAGGGTGCGGGATTCGTGCGGGGTGCGGGATTCGTGCGGGATTCGTGTGGGATTCGTGCGGGGTTCGTGCGGGGTGCGGGATTCGTGCGGGGTGCGGGATTCGTGCGGGGTGCGGGATTCGTGCGGGATTCGTGTGGGATTCGTGCGGGGTGCGGGATTCGTGCGGGGTGCGGGATTCGTGCAGGGTGCGGGATTCGTGCGGGGTGCGGG
The DNA here is from genome assembly GCF_040206685.1 of Ascaphus truei. Lineage (NCBI taxonomy): Eukaryota > Metazoa > Chordata > Amphibia > Anura > Ascaphidae > Ascaphus > Ascaphus truei. Next base: position 54,460,309 of record NC_134496.1, on the reverse strand, counting down.
ATTCGTGCGGGGTGCGGGATTCGTGCGGGGTGCGGGATTCGTGCGGGGTGCGGGATTCGTGCGGGGTGCGGGATTCGTGCGGGGTGCGGGATTCGTGCGGGGTGCGGGATTCGTGCAGGGTGCGGGATTCGTGCAGGATGCGGGATTCGTGCAGGGTGCGGGATTCGTGCGGGGTGCGGGATTCGTGCAGGGTGCGGGATTCGTGCAGGATGCGGGATTCGTGCGGGGTGCGGGATTCGTGCGGGATTCGTGCGGGATTCGTGTGGGATTCGTGCAGGGTGCGGGATTCGTGCAGGGTGCGGGATTCGTGCGGGGTGCGGGATTCGTGCGGGGTGCGGGATTCGTGCGGGGTGCGGGATTCGTGCGGGGTGCGGGATTCGTGCAGGGTGCGGGATTCGTGCGGGGTGCGGGATTCGTGCGGGGTTCGTGCGGGATTCGTGTGGGATTCGTGCGGGGTGCAAGATTCGTGCGGGGTGCGGGATTCGTGCGGGGTGCGGGATTCGTGCAGGATGCGGGATTCGTGCGGGGTGCGGGATTCGTGCGGGATTCGTGCGGGATTCGTGTGGGATTCGTGCGGGGTGCGGGATTCGTGCGGGGTGCGGGATTCGTGCGGGGTGCGGGATTCGTGCGGGGTGCGGGATTCGTGCGGGGTTCGTGCGGGATTCGTGTGGGATTCGTGCGGGGTGCGGGATTCGTGCGGGGTGCGGGATTCGTGCGGGGTGCGGGATTCGTGCGGGATTCGTGTGGGATTCGTGCGGGGTGCGGGATTCGTGCGGGGTGCGGGATTCGTGCGGGGTGCGGGATTCGTGCGGGGTGCGGGATTCGTGCGGGGTGCGGGATTCGTGCGGGGTGCGGGATTCGTGCGGGGTGCGGGATTCGTGCGGGGTGCGGGATTCGTGCAGGGTGCGGGATTCGTGCGGGGTGCGGGATTCGTGCGGGGTGCGGGATTCGTGCGGGGTGCGGGATTCGTGCAGGGTGCGGGATTCGTGCAGGGTGCGGGATTCGTGCGGGGTGCGGGATTCGTGCGGGGTGCGGGATTCGTGCAGGGTGCGGGATTCGTGCGGGGTGCGGGATTCGTGCGGGGTGCGGGATTCGTGCGGGGTGCGGGATTCGTGCGGGGTGCGGGATTCGTGCGGGGTGCGGGATTCGTGCGGGGTGCGGGATTCGTGCGGGGTGCGGGATTCGTGCAGGATGCGGGATTCGTGCAGGGTGCGGGATTCGTGCGGGGTGCGGGATTCGTGCGGGGTGCAAGATTCGTGCGGGGTGCGGGATTCGTGCGGGGTGCGGGATTCGTGCGGGGTGCGGGATTCGTGCGGGGTGCGGGATTCGTGCGGGGTGCGGGATTCATGCAGGATGCGGGATTCGTGCGGGGTGCGGGATTCGTGCGGGGTGCGGGATTCGTGCGGGGTGCGGGATTCGTGCGGGATTCGTGCGGGATTCGTGTGGGATTCGTGCGGGGTGCGGGATTCGTGCGGGGTGCGGGATTCGTGCAGGGTGCGGGATTCGTGCGGGGTGCGGGATTCGTGCAGGGCGCGGGATTCGTGCGGGGTGCGGGATTCGTGCGGGGTGCGGGATTCGTGCGGGGTGCGGGATTCGTGCGGGGTGCGGGATTCGTGCGGGGTGCGGGATTCGTGCGGGGTGCGGGGTGCGGGATTCGTGCGGGGTGCGGGTTCGTGCGGGGTGCGGGATTCGTGCGGGGTGCGGGTTCGTGCAGGGTGCGGGATTCGTGCAGGGTGCGGGATTCGTGCAGGGTGCGGGATTCGTGCAGGATGTGGGATTCGTGCAGGGTGCGGGATTCGTGCGGGGTGCGGGTTCGTGCGGGGTGCGGGATTCGTGCGGGGTGCGGGATTCGTGCGGGGTGCGGGATTCGTGCGGGGTGCGGGATTCGTGCGGGGTGCGGGATTCGTGCAGGGTGCGGGATTCGTGCGGGGTGCGGGATTCGTGCGGGGTGCGGGATTCGTGCGGGGTGCGGGATTCGTGCAGGGTGCGGGGTTCGTGCAGGGTGCGGGATTCGTGCGGGGTGCGGGATTCGTGCGGGGTGCGGGATTCGTGCGGGGTGCGGGATTCGTGCGGGGTGCGGGTTCGTGCAGGGTGCGGGATTCGTGCAGGGTGCGGGATTCGTGCGGGGTGCGGGATTCGTGCGGGGTGCGGGATTCGTGCGGGGCGCGGGTTCGTGCAGGGTGCGGGATTCGTGCAGGGTGCGGGATTCGTGCGGGGTGCGGGTTCGTGCAGGCCTGGCGGTGGTAAGCAGTGATGGACATCAGGAACTTTATTCAGTCAAGTAGCAGCTTTATTATCCTTTAGACAGTCTCACATTATTATATACATTTCGTCTTGTATATCCAATTGGGTGTCCTTTTGGCTATACTTTCGTATGGCTTCCATAGCTGGCCCTATCTCAGCCGCTAGAAAGGTGCTGAGTCTTAATGGTTCTTACGTTACCTATAGAGTCTCTGTTCTATAGCTCTGGTAGGGCTCCATGTCCCCTGGGCTACTGGCCGGCCGGATACTGCTCCCTCTGTGATTAGCTTACCTGTTTTGGGGCAGCCTACGACCCCGTGGCCTTCTAGATGAAAGCCAGCTACAGACACTCTGATCGGGCTGGTCCATCTATGCCTGGGGGCTGTGGCTTGGGGAGCCTCCCCTGGGCATAGGCTGTCTCTCTGTGAACCTGAGAGTAGTCTGAGATCATCTCTGTGGGATTCTATCTAACAGGGTACGCTCCCTAACTGGGAAGCAATGAAAGTGACCTTACCCTATCCTAAACATAGGAACTTATATACATATTCACAGTGAGATCCCTCTTCTTAAACTCCTCCTGGGATGTGAGTTCCAGAAGCCTCCCCTTCTATTTATATCCCAGAGTGATGTCACTGTCTCCAGGCAGATGGGGGCGGGGCTTTACTTTTTCTGCGCCACCACAACACTATGTGATGGGGAAGGGGTGTTACTCTGTGCGGGCCACACAGTTAACCCCTTAAGGCCATAGTAATCCCAAAGGGGGGGGGTACATAAATAGAAAAGGTATCACTTGAAGTACTCATTTACTCTGCACTATCGCAACTGGACTAACGCGGCTATTTTATTCGTATTACTGTACTACTGTAGGAGAATCCTGAAAAACGGCCCTGTTTGTCGCTACAAAAAACTTATCTTGGGGAGCTCTCCAAATGATGTATTTGTGCAAATAAAAGGTCCCAAGCAATAAGGAATATGTGGCTGGAACTTCCAGCCACAGAAGGGACACTCCCTTTAATTACTTGTCTACCTCTTGGCCACTTCAAGGATGAACTGTGTCCACAGCTGCCATCAGAGCCCTGCCTCGGAATGTAATTGGGGGTGAAAGAGGCTCTCACACAGAGAATGACCGTCAGGGGAACAGTGTTTCTGTACAATGCCACTTCTCATCAGAAATTAACCTATTCTGTACCAGAAGGACCTGCAGTGCTCCCCTTGGATTAAAGGAAATTTAATGATGTGAATGATTCCTATTGAAGAAAAAAAACAGAAACTCAAAACATTCATAAACATTTATTATTTGTAGTTTTCTTTCCCCCCATTACATTGTTGGGGATTCGCTGCTGCAGTCACTGAGCGATCTCTACACAGGTTGTTCTTTATTTTGCAAAGTGTTCCTTTTCCAGGCAGACAAAGTTCATTTTCCATTAACTCCTCTGCTTCCAGACAGGCCAGGATACTAATCCAACTGGCACCACAGAGGTTAACACTGGATTTCGGGCTGAATGTAAATGTAAGCAGAATAGCTAATTATCATGGGAACCGACTCTGTAAGGAACAGCTTGGATCGGTTTTATATAGCTGCATATTATATCACGTGAATTTCAACTAATTAGCCCTAACAATCCAGGACTCAAATATTACCACATGGAATAACCAACGGAGTACATCTAAATGAAATATCCCACTTCCTCAGGGAATTCCTACAAGGTGCAGCCTTTCCAAGAAGTGGGAAACGGAATATCACAGAACTTTATCAAAATAAATGAAGAATACAGGTTTTTTTCTATCAGTTCTCATGAGAAATACTATCATATTTATCCAATTACACCAAATTAATTTGGGATTTCTTCTACCAGAGGAAATGGCAGTCATTGTGACAGGGATTAAAACGTGAAATGCTTTGAATTTCGACACCTTCCTGGAAGAGCACTGACCAAAATGACATTCAATTGAAGTCTATAATTACACCAGTGTTAATATGAGCGAGAGGACCTCTTCATAATTACGTGAGACATACTGGAATTAATAGGCTTGCTATTAGGATAGGGTTTGGGTTTGAGATTTATGGAGACCGCGGGGGCTATCCTGTTTAGAAAGCACTCTGCTGCTTGAGCTATTTTTTAATATATAAATATATATTTTTTGAAGATTTGGGGGGCCGGGGAGACCATGCTCGATGCCATCAGCCGAAGGGACCATGGTTGATGTTAAATTAGATTTGAAGCAATATGGCCCCTGGGGTCAAACTAGTCCTGGAGGCCAGAACAAAGCTACAATGTTATCGTCCGATGGCTTTGATGCTCTCTGTTGCTGACCCCATTGTATCAGCAGCCGGGGGGTGGGGGGGTGGGGAGAAATGGGTCGCTGGAGCTGGGAGCATTGCGGTTGAGCTCTGCGAGACCCCCATATGTGTCAGGTAAAAAGGAGACCCTATACTTTGTACTTGCCCACAGTGCAGTGTGTGAATATATATATACAGTGGTCGACAAATCACCAAAAAATCTACTCACCGAACAAAAAAATCTACTTGCCACCTAGTACCACACGTGTGCTGCTTGGGCCAATAGGAGCTCGCCACGATGTTAAATCCACTCGCCCGGGGCGTTCAAATGTATAGGTATGTCGAACACTGATTTTATATATATATATATATATATATATATATATAAACAGTCTGTAATATACATATCTCTACCCCGATTGTACCGTGCTGCGTAATATGTTGGCGCTTTACAAATAAATGATTAATAATAATGATAATTATTATATATGAAGAAATGAAGCAGTGTGGGGGTTGCTGCTTTAATGCTGGGAGAGATTGGGAAGTAAATGGCAGAGTTCAGTATGAGGCAAACGTTCTTACGTATTATATATTAAATATTATACATCTGCAAAAGAAAAAAACCTGCTTGGCAGCAGCTGCATTAACAATTTCATGCAAAAAAATAATAAAAGATCCTTAAAATGGATAATAATGTTGATGGAAACTGTGTATATACTGCCAAGGTCACAGCAATTATGACCCTTCTGTGGGGGCAAAGTGGATACAGAAACCAGGCTTCTCGGAAGCTTAAAGACTACCCCGATCTTTTCTAAGTGACAAGGCTGCAATTCCCCTTCCTTTGTGAGGGGGAGGAGGGGGTATGTTACCTTTTATTGGGCCAACACGCAGTGGGTATGTTACAAGCTTTCCCACCCCTCCGGCTAGGGTGGGACCCGATGAAAGACCCTGAGAGGTTGGAAAGCTTGTAACATTTCAATTGCTTGTTGGTCCAATATAAGGTATCACACCCCCTCCCCCCCCCCCCCCCCCCACCCTCCCCCTCCTCCCCCTCTGTTACTACATGAAAGAAAGGACCAGCACGGCCCCCCACCCTGCTCTGCTTTGTAAAGAGGAGGAGGGTTATAACGTAGATTACGTGAAGGGACCAAAACATGGAGTATGGAGTATGACCTTACATGAAGATGCTTGAAGTGTAAAAAGGTTTGTGTAAGGGGTACAACACACAATATTTATTTTGATGTTCTGTTATTTTAACTGGAGTTGGTACACTTGAGGTTCTGGTGGTTCCGAGCATTTACTTACATATTTGTTATTATTTTAAATGCTGTAAATGTTGTTTGTTTACTGAGTAAGAATAAAGCGTGCTTTTATGAGTACTATATAGTAAATGCCCCCATACTCCTGTGTAATGAGTCCCTATAGAACGCTTTCTGCTGCTCATAGAAAAATCCCATGAATGTGGTAAAAAAAAATAATAAGTGGTTATTTCATCAGAAGCACGTCCTTAGTTGCATATACACTTTCCACACTGCCATGCAACCCCTACTAACATCATTACACAAGTTTCCATACTCCATGCTCCAAATGATGCTACAAGTACTGTCTAGACTTCTGATTGTCTACAACAACATGGCATGAATGTTACTAGCACATATTGTATTGCTATAACAAGCTACTTAAACGAATATTAATTGAAGAGCTGATCCTTAGGCAGTAACAAGTAACTCAATGTGCCAACATCAGCACATGGATATGAATGAAAAACACAGATCAACTGCTAAACAAACACACACAGACAAGAAAGAATCAGTAACCGCGGAGTGGGCCTAATGAGAAGCACACCATCGGAACATGAAACCGGAAGCGGGACCCGTTCCTCACAGCGCTGAGGGGATCTCATTTGCTACAGTATTACAAAAACAATAATGCCGTCTCTCTGAAACATCGCATAGTTCTACTTTTGATGTTTTCAATCAACTTTCTTTGAAACGTTGCCCACAAGTAGCAAATAATGTGTCTTTTACTGTTTATTGTTTTTATTTTGCATGATTGTAGCTACCCATTATTGAGAGGCGAAGCCTTCATAGCACTGCCTTTATTTTAATCGGCAGCATGTGTGTGGCTTCTGTTACTGATGCTAACGGAAGTACTAACACTTTCTTGCATGTACGGTTTGGATTCTTGTGCCTTTAGGCTTCCATTAAAGGTGTTTAAGTTAATGCAGTTATCCAAGCATTTGAAAGCATCATTTACTTTTATTGTAAAACAGTGACATTCTCAAACAAGTACGCAGAACGCCTCTTTCTTAACTGTAGAAGTAAAACTGCTGATTAATAGTATACTCTCTCACTATCCAAGCTCCTTTCTGTAAGGAATGGGCTGTAGAACAGAAGAAAGCAATTACTTATTACACAATAACATAGGTTGTGTAACTGAAATATATGCTTTCCCTTCTGAGACAAACACTACTGCAGGATCTACAATTACATTTTATTCAGTGGAGGAAACGTTTCTAGAAACTGTCCCGATCCTTGAAAGCTGGTGACAATCTGCCGTCTCCACCTCATTATAACGTGCTGCGCCATATAAGAGAATAACATTCAGCGTACATTGATGGAAGAAACCTTGTCTCTCGCTTTTCACCCTTCCCCACCCTGGAGGCTTCTGACCTCAGACACGGATCAAATCCAGCATCCCGCGGGGTGTGCTAAATCAGGGGTGGCCAACCCCAGTCCTCAAAGGGCAGATCGGGGTTTAAGGATATGCCTGCTTCAGCACAGGTGGTTCAATCGTTAACTGAGCCACGGATTGAGCCACCTGTGCTGAAGCAGGCATATCCTTAAAACCTGACCTGTTGGTGCCCCAACCTGACCTGATGTTTCAATCGTTACCAGATCATTGATTGTAGATAAATGGCAGTAAAATTACGTTATTAAACAATTACGCTTATTCTAACAGGATAATTGTGTAGCTGGACCTTGCAGTTGTTTAATGAATATAAATATTTATCTATTCTTATTCTCAGTTTGTAAGTTACATTGTACAGGAAACTTGATTTCATAATGGTGTTTGTTTAGTGTCTTGGTTACTGTACAGTATGCATTGGGTCATCTCTTTCTGCAGACCATCACCCCACTGACCACTGCAGCACAGCTGGTATATTCATGGAAAAACTCCCCACAAATATTCTCTCTTTTTCCGAACAGCCTCAGCTCTGTGCCTGGCGCAGAGTGGTACCCAATAATATGTGGTTGTGGCTTTGGTCAGGTGTGACCCATTCATTAACATTATGTAGTAAATTTATGGACCACACAAAGTCACCAGCCGCAACTTTCTATTTTTAAGGAGGAATTCTGATAATCATTTTTTTTTGCTGCAAAACAATTTACAATTAAATTGTGCATGGAATACACCTCTACAAACATGTATTTAGTGGCAAAATCCAGATATATTCCAAATCACACGTTCTCAACGGCTTTATCCTTCCCTGGATAATCTTCTATTTCCTTGTTTTACTTCCCTGTGTATAGATTGATGTAAATAAATCTCTCAAACTGCTCGGCTGGAAGGCCGTATCCAGCCAGTTTTAATTCCATTGGTTTGGCCTCTTGGATTTTCTATTCAGTAAGTAAGCAGAAAGTCTAACATATTGATCCTAACCATCGGGCATTGGAAGCAGCACGTGGGCTAAACGAGACACGAGTGCATGTTCTGGAGCAGGGGGGCGTGAAATCTTCTATAGGGGGTGCTGAACCGAGCCCCGCACTTACAGAGGCCCCGCGCTCTTCCTTACAACATTTACATTGTTTGCCGGGGGAGGGCATAGGCCCTCTGTAACTGCCTCTTACCTTCCAGGCGGCTTCTGATAGAGATGACGCGTTGCCATGACAACACAACGTCATACGACGCTGCGACGTCGCAGAGGAGGAGATGCCGGAGAGCAGATAAGAGGGCGGTGGGGGGGAGGGGGGGCGTCAACATTTGAAGTTTGTGCACTCCTGCTCTAGAGATTGGGATAGGCAACTCCAGTCCTCAGGAGCTACCAGGTGGCCACCAGATTATGCCACCTGTGCTGAAGCAGGGAATGATTGAGCCACCTGTGCTGAAGCAGGGATATCCTGAAAACCTTACCTGTTTGTAGCTCTTGAGGACTGCAGTTGGCTACCCCTGATCTGGAGACACATGAATACAGCCAGAAAGAGGGTTGCACAGTGGTGAGAGCGATACTTTTTATCCACTATTATTGTTCTTTGTAGCGTTCGGATTAAAAACAAATGAAGAACTTGGCAAGAGGCAGCAAAGAATGTAAATGCCAAGAAATACAAATATCTCTCAAATTTAGGCTGCCTGCTTTTCATTTTCTTTTAATATGATTAGTAAAGATTACATTGCAGAAAACAAATAACTGGCTGTATACTGTATGTTGTGAAGCACTAGATTATTTGGACAGTTTCTGTAATTTATAAAAGGGGTATTAAGCATTTGCTTTCCAGTAACAGGCTGTTATCACTACCTTGAATATCAAAGTACTTTAGTATTTGCGGTGCTTCTACACCTAAACGTTCACTTTATATTTAAATAGTAATATGTCCCTTTCCCTTCTTTCCCTGGCTGTTGAGATCTGGCTTCTCCAGCCTTCCGCTCTAAAGTACAATATTTTTTTTATTGGCACTTGGAACAGTGTTCACAATGGTCCTTCAGAAGCACTCGTGTAACCACTCGTGTAACCACTCCTGCACAGGAATCACGGCATCACGTGTTTGGCAGACTTACATGTATGGAGAAAGGAACAGTTTTACTAATGGTGTCCAATCCCGGTTGGGTTATCTGAGGTAAAGTGACTTACAGAAGATCAGGACTTCTGTGGATAAAGTAGAAATCGAGCCCACAGTAGTCGTGGTGTTCATGTCAGACGTTGCATACCTACCGGCCCGTGCCTTTCAGGCCCCTCGGCAGTAGAAATGTGAAGGCAGGGATGCTGCTCATGATGCTCATGATCAGGTAGTGCTTTGCGTGTTCACAGGGGTGGATACTTTGTGACTCATGGTACATACTGGAATGGCGAGGAGCGGTACGAGTTTGGGCGTCTTGGTGCCCCAGCCAAGTCCTGCTCAGATCAGTCCATGTTAGTGCATTGGTTTCATCGTGTTATCAACACTGTGGAACTGATAAACCATCCCAATAACATCATACTAACTAGTAACAACCACTCATACAGTACCACAGTCCGATTGGATTTCCTCTCCTGTGCGGGGCTGCCCTTTCCCCTTCTAACACCTGTGTTTTATTTAATGTATTTTTATCTGTATTGGAGCTTTCAAGCAATCGGATGAACAAACGCCTGTGGGTTCCGGAGGTGTCTCCGTGAGATCGCGCCGGAGAGTAACATGGGACAGCCAAAGCGGTTAATAATTGTTTGTGGATGTTCCTCAGCCATATTAAATACCCTCTCCGGGCTGCATAGACCACTCTAGCAGAGGGAGGAATATAGGAATAGTGGAAATATATACTCCGCCAATTAACCCCTCCTTAAGTTCCTTAACCCCTTTTAACTCCTTTGATGATGAAAAGCCATTCTGAGCCTTTATGCCGTTAAAATGCTATTCATTATTCGGGGTTAATTAAATTAAACTAAATATTTTTTTATAAAATGATTGCAATAAAAAGGAAACCAAAAATATTATGGTTGAAATATTAATAATGACAGATATAGAGGGCTAAAGGGCAACCTCGTTCACCCAAATTATAAGTTGTGTGGAGGGTGCTGCCTAGGATAGATATATTGAGTAATCAATGAGAAGTGCAACTATACGGATTATTTCTTCTCCTGCGCTTGCACTTTCATTCATTATTGCAGTATTAATAGTAGCAACAGCTCAATGTTTATCGGCCCCTCGGGATTGCATGCACCTTTACAAATTCACTTGGTTTTGCCTCCAGCAGGGAACAGATTTATTGTCCGCGCTCGGTGGAGAGCCGTAACTTCTTGTACATTAGAAAAGGCGACAAACGCTGTTTTACTTCCGATGAAACGCCAGTGCCACTTCCTTGTTCCTGAGCCAATACGGTTGATCGAATATATACCCTCAATATAAGGATGTCTTCAAGGGCGAAAAACACAAAGGGAAAATCTCCCCTTCTATTGCTCAAATGGTTTATTTTATAAACATAAAATAAGTAAAAGCAGCCAATACACCCACAAATTGCACTCGGAGCTGGTAATAATATGTGTAATACGTCGGCAGCGTTTATTGCTGGTTCCTGGAGATTTCCGCCCTGCACTTAGCTTGTAATAATATGTGGAACGCGTCGGCAGCGTTTTATTGCCGGTTCCCGGAGATCTCCGCCCTGCACTTAGCTGGTAATAATATGTGGAACGCGTCGGCAGCGTTTATTGCTGGTTCCTGGAGATCTCCGCCCTGCACTTAGCTGGTAATAATATGTGGAACGCGTCGGCAGCGTTTTATTGCTGGTTCCCGGAGATCTTTGGCCCATCGCATTGACTCCATGTTTCTCATTAACCCCTCCCTGACTGGGGACATGGGGACTTTTTCCAATCATTTATTGCAGGCTGGCAGTGAAAGGGTAAATGCATCGTAACCTGTATTCCTTTTCCTGGTATTATTATTCACCCTTTGCTGCCAGAGCTGTTGGTAATAGATAGAAGGTGTACTGGAATACCCAGAATACTATCTGCGGGAGTGCCGGGCATTTTTCTGACATATTTCTATATTAAAAGCTCAGTAATTTTTTGGAGTTTACACATAAATGATTTTTTCTGCAGTGGATTCATAGGAACGCCTCCCATCAGAGGTGACACGAGCTAATACAGTCTGGGAATTCCAAAATGCTTGGAGTAGACACAAGGCTATCTGAGAAAGAAAGAAACCCAAGAGGGTAACTCTGGGTCTGAGCTTGTGCAACAGACAGGGAAATGGGGTTAACCCCTTTCATGCCCGAGTGGCCAGCAACACAGCGCTCTGCACATTGCGCTGAAAGTTGTTGCTAGCCGAGCTGGCAGCCAAAAGGTTAAAGTCTAAACACTGAACTAATACAAGACACAGGTACACCCGCATGAGAAATCAGGCTGATTTTATCTTGTACCCCTTCACGTTCCTTTGCTGCCTAAACATACACCATGGTTTGAGCCCATAAGTGAGAAACAGATAACAGAGAATGCCATTTGTGTAATGAACGGGCTCTGATTTCCTGTTCCGAGTGATGGCATCGGGGCCCCTGCATGCAGACCTCCACATCCTTTCCAGGACTGTGGTTACGCTGCTTATTACAAACGTATGCTGCCAAATGAGACATACATTAGTATAAATAATTGTAGAATAATCCTGCTGTCAGACGTGAAATACTAAGGAAAATAAAACTTATGTGGCTTTCTGAATCTGCAGAATGGAGACAGGCGTGTGTGCGCCAAGTGGAAAGAGTTAGCCTAGTCCAAAAATAAATTGGAACAACAACAATTTCTATTGTGTTGCAATTGTATGTTGCTCTGTGCATGACAGAACAATAAAAACAAAGAAGTCCTACCCTGAAAAGCTTACAGTCTAATGTTTTTCTGTCTCGGAAACAAAGTTTTTTTTCTATGGGCTTTGAAGTTCATAAAGGGATAGAATGTATTTATATTGTATTAACTGTTTTTTTATTTACATTTTTACTTGCTATTATTTTTTTATATATATATTGCAATTCATTCTTCATTATTTTGTATTGTACTACAAAAAATCTTTACTATAATCGTTATGTTTCATTTACTGGTATTCGTTCTCCACACATTTGTACTTTTTACTAAATATCTCTATATAGCGACCCTATTACTGTACTTTGTATTGACCGGAATTTAATAGGGAGCCTGCAGTCCGTTTCCAGGAGGAGAGAGGCCGCCCTTAAAGCAGCGTTCTGAATAGATTAAAGGATAGAAATCATTGAGGCAGGGAGGCCAGTGAGGAGAAGGTGGCAGTAGTGCAAACGGGAGAGAACAAGGGCATGCATCGACATTTTAGTAGTTGAGAAACGGTCGTATTTTAGCAGTTACGGAGAAAGCAGTCGCATGATTTAGCAACTGTCTCAGGGTGAGCGGAGAATGGAAAAGAAGAGTCAGATATGATGTCCTACACCGCAGGCTCGGCTACTGGATGGAATGTCGTGGTATTGAGATGAGGTGATCAAAGATGCAATGGGGCTGAATTTAGGTGGGATTATGAGCAGCTTAGTCTTTGACATATTGAGTTAGAGGCTTCCAGCAGCCAGGATAACATTGCTATGAGACAGTTGGGGACTGCAGATGTGAGGTTTGGTCTGGGTAGATACTGTTGTCATATAATATAGATAGGTAGGTGTATTATACCTCAAGTGGTGTGGCCATCTAGCACAGTATAGAAGGAAGCACTCCTCTATATAACTCACTGAGAAGCAATCCGTACGAGAACTAGGCAGGACGTCCGAGTTTGATGCAATTCTTATGCCATTTATTCAGTAGAGAATGCAAGAATTACAATGTTGTCGGACTCTGTGGGCTTTTGGTTAGGTACGGGAACTTACTTATCTGACGAAAGGCTCACGAGGCCAGAAACCTGCATCTACATCCATGAGATATCACTTTTTGCATTAAGCTAACGTCCCCGCCTCAGTTGGCATAAAGATGATTGGCTATACCATATCAAATAATGAAAATAATATGTTAGTGTTATATAGAAGCTGAAGGAGGCAGTGCGAAGTCAGTGGTATGATTCATAAATGGGGTGATGTTGCATGATGATAAATGGCCCCGTTTTCTCTGCTTGTTGTCACCAGCTATAAGAACGATGAAAGGACGTCTCCACGTGACATCCAGTGTGTCCGTAGTATAACAATAACAATGCCAGAAGCAGTGCACACGACTTGGTTTTTCTTTTTTAATGAGACTATTACAAAGAACAAGATCTGATCATATTTTCCATTTGTAAACAGTGTGAGCTACACTAATTCCCCGCTCCTTGTGATATCTGATATGATCCATACTGCAAGCTGTTTGAGCCAACTCCTGGAACACAATCTGGATGTTGTATTCCTGGGAAGCAGGTCACAGGAAGTGGCACTTACATCCATGGCTTGGAAACTGAATGAGTACAGGAAATGGCACCGACATGGCATGGAAACTGAATGTGTACAGGAAGTGGCACTGACATCCCTGGCATGGAAACTGAATGTGTACAGGAAGTGGCACTGACATCCCTGGCATGGAAACTGAATGTGTACAGGAAGTGGCACTGACATCCATGGCATGGAAACTGAATGTGTACAGGAAGTGGCACTGACATCCCTGGCATGGAAACTGAATGTGTACAGGAAGTGGCACCAACATCCCTGGCATGGAAACTGAATGTGTACAGGAAGTGGCACTGACATCCCTGGCATGGAAACTGAATGTGTACAGGAAGTGGCACTGACATCCATGGCATGGAAACTGAATGTGTACAGGAAGTGGCACTGACATCCCTGGCATGGAAACTGAATGTGTACAGGAAGTGGCACCGACATCCCTGGCATGGAAACTGTATGTGTACAGGAAGTGGCACTGACATCCCTGGCATGGAAACTGAATGTGTACAGGAAGTGGCACCGACATGGCATGGAAACTGAATGTGTACAGGAAGTGGCACTGACATCCATGGCATGGAAACTGAATGTGTACAGGAAGTGGCACTGACATCCCTGGCATGGAAACTGAATGTGTACAGGAAGTGGCACTGACATCCCTGGCATGGAAACTGAATGTGTACAGGAAGTGGCACCAACATCCCTGGCATGGAAACTGAATGTGTACAGGAAGTGGCACCGACATCCCTGGCATGGAAACTGTATGTGTACAGGAAGTGGCACTGACATCCCTGGCATGGAAACTGAATGTGTACAGGAAGTGGCACCGACATCCCTGGCATGGAAACTGAATGTGTACAGGAAGTGGCACTGACATCCATGGCATGGAAACTGAATGTGTACAGGAAGTGGCACCGACATGGCATGGAAACTGAATGAGTACAGGAAGTGGCACTGACATCCCTGGCATGGAAACTGAATGTGTACAGGAAGTGGCACCAACATCCCTGGCATGGAAACTGAATGTGTACAGGAAGTGGCACCGACATCCCTGGCATGGAAACTGTATGTGTACAGGAAGTGGCACTGACATCCCTGGCATGGAAACTGAATGTGTACAGGAAGTGGCACCGACATCCCTGGCATGGAAACTGAATGTGTACAGGAAGTGGCACTGACATCCCTGGCATGGAAACTGAATGTGTACAGGAAGTGGCACCGACATGGCATGGAAACTGAATGAGTACAGGAAGTGGCACTGACATCCCTTGCATGGAAACTGAATGTGTAGAGGAAGTGGCACTGACATCCCTGGCATGGAAACTGAATGTGTACAGGAAGTGGCACCGACATGGCATGGAAACTGAATGAGTACAGGAAGTGGCACTGACATCCCTGGCATGGAAACTGAATGTGTACAGGAAGTGGCACTGACATCCCTGGCATGGAAACTGAATGTGTACAGGAAGTGGCACTGACATCCCTGGCATGGAAACTGAATGTGTACAGGAAGTGGCACCGACATCCCTGGCATGGAAAC
Organism: Ascaphus truei; assembly: GCF_040206685.1. Lineage (NCBI taxonomy): Eukaryota > Metazoa > Chordata > Amphibia > Anura > Ascaphidae > Ascaphus > Ascaphus truei. The sequence goes on along the minus strand of NC_134496.1, from coordinate 54,445,154 downwards.
TGAATGTGTACAGGAAGTGGCACTGACATCCCTGGCATGGAAACTGAATGTGTACAGGAAGTGGCACTGACATCCATGGCATGGAAACTGAATGTGTACAGGAAGTGGCACTGACATCCCTGGCATGGAAACTGAATGTGTACAGGAAGTGGCACTGACATCCCTGGCATGGAAACTGAATGTGTACAGGAAGTGGCACCAACATCCATGGCTTGGAAACTGAATGTGTACAGGAAGTGGCACCGACATCCCTGGCATGGAAACTGTATGTGTACAGGAAGTGGCACTGACATCCCTGGCATGGAAACTGAATGTGTACAGGAAGTGGCACCGACATCCCTGGCATGGAAACTGAATGTGTACAGGAAGTGGCACTGACATCCATGGCATGGAAACTGAATGTGTACAGGAAGTGGCACCGACATGGCATGGAAACTGAATGAGTACAGGAAGTGGCACTGACATCCCTGGCATGGAAACTGAATGTGTACAGGAAGTGGCACCAACATCCCTGGCATGGAAACTGAATGTGTACAGGAAGTGGCACCGACATCCCTGGCATGGAAACTGTATGTGTACAGGAAGTGGCACTGACATCCCTGGCATGGAAACTGAATGTGTACAGGAAGTGGCACCGACATCCCTGGCATGGAAACTGAATGTGTACAGGAAGTGGCACTGACATCCCTGGCATGGAAACTGAATGTGTACAGGAAGTGGCACCGACATGGCATGGAAACTGAATGAGTACAGGAAGTGGCACTGACATCCCTTGCATGGAAACTGAATGTGTAGAGGAAGTGGCACTGACATCCCTGGCATGGAAACTGAATGTGTACAGGAAGTGGCACCGACATGGCATGGAAACTGAATGAGTACAGGAAGTGGCACTGACATCCCTGGCATGGAAACTGAATGTGTACAGGAAGTGGCACTGACATCCCTGGCATGGAAACTGAATGTGTACAGGAAGTGGCACTGACATCCCTGGCATGGAAACTGAATGTGTACAGGAAGTGGCACCGACATCCCTGGCATGGAAACTGAATGTGTACAGGAAGTGGCACTGACATCCCTGGCATGGAAACTGAATGTGTACAGGAAGTGGCACTGACATCCATGGCATGGAAACTGAATGTGTACAGGAAGTGGCACTGACATCCCTTGCATGGAAACTGAATGTGTAGAGGAAGTGGCACTGACATCCCTGGCATGGAAACTGAATGTGTACAGGAAGTGGCACTGACATCCCTGGCATGGAAACTGAATGTGTACAGGAAGTGGCACCAACATCCCTGGCATGGAAACTGAATGTGTACAGGAAGTGGCACTGACATCCCTGGCATGGAAACTGAATGTGTACAGGAAGTGGCACTGACATCCATGGCATGGAAACTGAATGTGTACAGGAAGTGGCACTGACATCCCTGGCATGGAAACTGAATGTGTACAGGAAGTGGCACCGACATGGCATGGAAACTGAATGTGTACAGGAAGTGGCACTGACATCCCTGGCATGGAAACTGAATGTGTACAGGAAGTGGCACTGACATCCCTGGCATGGAAACTGAATGTGTACAGGAAGTGGCACTGACATCCCTGGCATGGAAACTGAATGTGTACAGGAAGTGGCACCGACATCCCTGGCATGGAAACTGAATGTGTACAGGAAGCTATATAACTATCAGTGCTATATAACTATCAGTGCTATATAACTATCAGTGCTATATAACTATCAGTGCTATATACTATCAGTGCTATATAACTATCAGTGCTATATAACTATCAGTGCTATATAACTATCAGTGCTATATAACTATCAGTGCTATATAACTATCAGTGCTATATAACTATCATTGTTATATAACTATCAGTGCTATATAACTATCAGTGCTATATACCATCAGTGCTATATAACTATCAGTGCTATATAACTATCAGTGCTATATACCATCAGTGCTATATAACTATCAGTGCTATATAACTATCAGTGCTATATAACTATCAGTGCTATATAACTATCAGTGCTATATAACTATCAGTGATATATACCATCAGTGCTATATAACTATCAGTGCTATATAACTATCAGTGTTATATAACTATCAGTGCTATATAACTATCAGTGCTATATAACTATCAGTGCTATATAACTATCAGTGCTATATACTATCAGTGCTATATAACTATCAGTGCTATATAACTATCAGTGCTATATACCATCAGTGCTATATAACTATCAGTGCTATATAACTATCAGTGCTATATAACTATCAGTGCTATATAACTATCAGTGCTATATAACTATCAGTGCTATATACCATCAGTGCTATATAACTATCAGTGCTATATAACTATCAGTGTTATATAACTATCAGTGCTATATAACTATCAGTGCTATATAACTATCAGTGCTACTGTATATAACTATCAGTGCTATATAACTATCAGTGCTATATAACTATCAGTGTTATATAACTATCAGTGCTATATAACTATCAGTGTTATATAACTATCAGTGCTATATAACTATCAGTGCTATATAACTATCAGTGCTATATACCATCAGTGCTATATAACTATCAGTGCTATATACCATCAGTGCTATATAACTATCAGTGCTATATACCATCAGTGCTATATAACTATCAGTGCTATATTACTATCAGTGCTATATAACTATCAGTGCTACATACCATCAGTGCTATATAACTATCAGTGCTATATACCATCAGTGCTATATAACTATCAGTGCTATATACCATCAGTGCTATATAACTATCAGTGCTATATAACTATCAGTGCTATATAACTATCAGTGCTATATACCATCAGTGCTATATAACTATCAGTGCTATATAACATCAGTGCTATATAACTATCAGCAGTGTTCGACAAACCTATACATTTGCTCGCCCCGGGCGAGTGGATTTAACCCCCGGGCGAGTAAATATTGGCCCAAGCAGCACACGTTTGGTACTAGGTGGTGAGTAGATTTTTTTTTGTGGCGAGTAGATTTTTTGGTGATTTGTCATCCACTGACTATCAGTGCTATATAACTATCAGTGCTATATAACTATCAGTGCTATATAACTATCAGTGCTATATAACTATCAGTGTTATATAACTATCAGTGCTATATACCATCAGTGCTATATAACTATCAGTGCTATATAACTATCAGTGTTATATAACTATCAGTGCTATATAACTATCAGTGCTATATACCATCAGTGCTATATAACTATCAGTGCTATATAACTATCAGTGCTATATAACTATCAGTGCTATATAACTATCAGTGCTATATAACTATCAGTGCTATATAACTATCAGTGCTATATACTATCAGTGCTATATAACTATCAGTGCTATATAACTATCAGTGCTATATAACTATCAGTGCTATATACTATCAGTGCTATATAACTATCAGTGCTATATAACTATCAGTGCTATATAACTATCAGTGCTATATACTATCAGTGCTATATAACTATCAGTGCTATATACTATCAGTGCTATATAACTATCAGTGCTATATAACTATCAGTGCTATATAACTATCAGTGCTATATAACTATCAGTGCTATATAACTATCAGTGCTATATACTATCAGTGCTATATACTATCAGTGCTATATAACTATCAGTGCTATATAACTATCAGTGCTATATAACTATCAGTGCTATATAACTATCAGTGCTATATAACTATCAGTGCTATATAACTATCAGTGCTATATAACTATCAGTGCTATATAACTATCAGTGCTATATAACTATCAGTGCTATATACCATCAGTGCTATATAACTATCAGTGCTATATAACTATCAGTGCTATATACCATCAGTGCTATATAACTATCAGTGCTATATAACTATCAGTATGCTTTACAGGCCTCACCAGGACTAAAGTGCTTAAGAATGGCTGTGACATTTTGTGGCTGTAATGCATCGTTTCGTGAGGTTTGAGATATTACACCATCCAGTCAGATTTTCCACTGCCCCTGTTAGGGGGAAACTGTATTTGAATTATCCTGTGATATATGTTAACAAGAGCTGCAGTATGTGTAGGAATGCACGTAATTGAGAATCTCCTTGGGGATCTGCATAATATCACAGCCTCTAGTTCTTACTCTTGTTACTGGCTTAGCCTGTCCTCACCGCTATGCACAGAAATTGGCTTAGATTGAGCTTTTTCCGTGTACTTACAACACGGATATTGCTCACAATTTGCTCTCGCTTCTCAGATCCCTTTTCAATGAATTCAAATTTCTAGTAACTCGATTAGTCTTGAAGTGCAACATCGTTAAGGACTGATACCCATTAATGGATAAACGAGCGTTCTTCATCAATGTGTAACTTAAGAATAATCCGCTAGGTTTAGGAAGGTCCTGATAAATTCTAAATTAATTTAAGAAACTCCTTACTTTAGCTACGTGTGTGGGTGTGGGTGTGTGTGTGCGCGTGTGTGTGTGCGTGTGTGTGTGCGTGCGTGTATACAGTATTTTGTGAGGTTCACAGTGTGGTGGTCACAGTTAAGATGGGGGAGGGGGTCTCCATGATGTTTCTCCCTCTTAACCACTTGTATTACTATGAACACACAGTTTTTGCTGTGTGCAGTGACTCTTGCCTCTCCTATCACATAACTCTTCCATGGCGTGTGCTTTTAATGTTTACATTTTTGAAGATTTCCTCCATGCGTAATTATAAACTTTAGGCGCGGTGAGGCCGGGATTGTAGTGTGAGCTGCAGGGAGAAATATAAAACGGTACTGAGTATTACAGGGCCTTTTCCTTCCTGTGACCTTCTCAAAAACATTTTGGGAGTAATTGCGCTTTGAGGAAAACTGTCTCATTGTTTTTGTGTCTATTACTCTTTTTTTGGAAGGGAGAGTTGATTTTTGAATGCCCCCGACATACAATAAAACTGTGAAATAGATGATACATAATGTATACGTTGCTGCCTAGTATCATGGAAACAATATGTGTAATGTCTGGAATATGAACAATTTGCACAATGTCATTTACTAACTGTTTATAAAGTAAAACAGGGGGCAGGGAGGGGGGCAGGGAGGGGGGCAGCTAATCTTCCTACAGATACATTAACATGCTGTGATATACGAGATATACTATATTACCCACACTGTACCACACTACGGAATATGCTGGCACTTTACAATAAACGATAATAATATAGCCACGTGATCTCTGTACTTTCATATATAACAGGGCTCTTCAACGAGATCTCCAAGTGCCCACATCAGGTAACATTAGGGAATAGACGGGTCACACGCTTATTGCAATGTCCGTTTAGATACATTTACAGACTTAAAATGTATCAAAAGTATTCTATTTTGCAAGCGTGTGACAAAAATGTGCCATATAGTGACATGACCATAACTCAGGTGTGCGAAAACGTTTAAGTCTGCACCCCCTGCCCGATGTTTCCCTCCCCTTATCGGCTCTGGCATCAAATGACACCGGGGGGTCATGTGACGTCGGGTTGCTATGGAGATGCGTCGGTGGAAGCCAAGGTGAGTAAATTTACAGAGGCCTCGCACAGTCCCCAGCATTTAATTTAACGCCTTCAGGTAGTGCGGGGCCTCTGTAACCACCGAGCCCCCCCTAGAAAATCCCGAGCCCCCCAGTTTGTGCACCCCTATCTTAACTTACACGTGGGTTTGTGTGAAAACCCGCACTTAGCTGCTGAGAAACTACGAAGAAATGAGCAGGGAGTCAAGGGGTCACATCGGGGTCACACCCGGCCCACATCCGGCCATTGGCCTGCGGGCCGCCAGTTGAAGATTAGAATGTGTAAAATGTGCAGTGTGTACATACACCCACACCTCCGGCGTATCGTCCTGCAGTGTGTACAAACACCCACACCTCCGGCGTATCGTCCTGCAGTGTGTACATACACCCACACCTCCGGCGTATCGTCCTGCAGTGTGTACATACACCCACAGCTCCGGCGTATCGTCCTGCAGTGTGTACAAACACCCACACCTCCGGCGTATCGTCCTGCAGTGTGTACATACACCCACACCTCCGGCGTATCGTCCTGCAGTGTGTACAAACACCCACACCTCCGGAGTATCGTCCTGCAGTGTGTATATACACCCACACCTCCGGCGTATCGTCCTGCAGTGTGTATATACACCCACACCTCTGGCGTATCGTCCTGCAGTGTGTACATACACCCACACCTCCGGCGTATCGTCCTGCAGTGTGTACATACACCCACACCTCCGGCGTATCGTCCTGCAGTGTGTACATACACCCACACCTCCGGCGTATCGTCCTGCAGTGTGTACATACACCCACACCTCCGGCGTATCGTCCTGCAGTGTGTACATACACCCACACCTCCGGCGTATCGTCCTGCAGTGTGTACAAACACCCACACCTCCGGCGTATCGTCCTGCAGTGTGTACAAACACCCACACCTCCGGAGTATCGTCCTGCAGTGTGTACATACACCCACACCTCCGGCGTATCGTCCTGCAGTGTGTACAAACACCCACACCTCCGGCGTATCGTCCTGCAGTGTGTACAAACACCCACACCTCCGGCGTATCGTCCTGCAGTGTGTACATACACCCACACCTCCGGCGTATCGTCCTGCAGTGTGTACATACACCCACACCTCCGGCGTATCGTCCTGCAGTGTGTATATACACCCACACCTCCGGCGTATCGTCCTGCAGTGTGTACAAACACCCTCACCTCCGGCATATCGTCCTGCAGTGTGTACATACACCCAACACCTCCGGCGTATCGTCCTGCAGTGTGTACATACACCCACACCTCCGGCGTATCGTCCTGCAGTGTGTACATACACCCACACCTCCGGCGTATCGTCCTGCAGTGTGTATATACACCCACACCTCCGGCGTATCGTCCTGCAGTGTGTACATACACCCACACCTCCGGCGTATCGTCCTGCAGTGTGTACATACACCCACACCTCCGGCGTATCGTCCTGCAGTGTGTACAAACACCCACACCTCCGGCGTATCGTCCTGCAGTGTGTACATACACCCACACCTCCGGCGTATCGTCCTGCAGTGTGTACAAACACCCACACCTCCGGAGTATCGTCCTGCAGTGTGTATATACACCCACACCTCCGGCGTATCGTCCTGCAGTGTGTACATACACCCACACCTCCGGCGTATCGTCCTGCAGTGTGTACATACACCCACACCTCCGGCGTATCGTCCTGCAGTGTGTACAAATACCCACACCTCCGGCGTATCGTCCTGCAGTGTGTACATACACCCACACCTCCGGCGTATCGTCCTGCAGTGTGTACATACACCCACACCTCCGGTGTATCGTCCTGCAGTGTGTACAAACACCCACACCTCCGGCGTATCGTCCTGCAGTGTGTACATACACCCACACCTCCGGCGTATCGTCCTGCAGTGTGTACAAACACCCACACCTCCGGCGTATCGTCCTGCAGTGTGTACATACACCCACACCTCCGGCGTATCGTCCTGCAGTGTGTACATACACCCACACCTCCGGCGTATCGTCCTGCAGTGTGTACATACACCCACACCTCCGGCGTATCGTCCTGCAGTGTGTACATACACCCACACCTCCGGCGTATCGTCCTGCAGTGTGTACAAACACCCACACCTCCGGCGTATCGTCCTGCAGTGTGTATATACACCGACACCTCCGGCGTATCATCCTGCAGTGTGTATATACACCCACACCTCCGGCGTATCGTCCTGCAGTGTGTACATACACCCACACCTCCGGCGTATCGTCCTGCAGTGTGTACATACACCCACACCTCCGGCGTATCGTCCTGCAGTGTGTACATACACCCACACCTCCGGCGTATCGTCCTGCAGTGTGTACAAACACCCACACCTCCGGCGTATCGTCCTGCAGTGTGTACATACACCCACACCTCCGGCGTATCGTCCTGCAGTGTGTATCTACACCCACACCTCCGGCGTATCGTCCTGCAGTGTGTACATACACACACACCTCCGGCGTATCGTCCTGCAGTGTGTACATACACCCACACCTCCGGCGTATCGTCCTGCAGTGTGTACAAACACCCACACCTCCGGCGTATCGTCCTGCAGTGTGTACATACACCCACACCTCCGGCGTATCGTCCTGCAGTGTGTACAAACACCCACACCTCCGGCGTATCGTCCTGCAGTGTGTACATACACCCACACCTCCGGCGTATCGTCCTGCAGTGTGTACATACACCCACACCTCCGGCGTATCGTCCTGCAGTGTGTACAAACACCCACACCTCCGGCGTATCGTCCTGCAGTGTGTACAAACACCCACACCTCCGGCGTATCGTCCTGCAGTGTGTACAAACACCCACACCTCCGGCGTATCGTCCTGCAGTGTGTACATACACCCACACCTCCGGCGTATCGTCCTGCAGTGTGTACAAACACCCACACCTCCGGCGTATCGTCCTGCAGTGTGTACAAACACCCACACCTCCGGAGTATCGTCCTGCAGTGTGTATATACACCCACACCTCCGGCGTATCGTCCTGCAGTGTGTACATACACCCACACCTCCGGCGTATCGTCCTGCAGTGTGTACAAACACCCACACCTCCGGCGTATCGTCCTGCAGTGTGTACATACACCCACACCTCCGGCGTATCGTCCTGCAATGTGTACATACACCCACACCTCCGGCGTATCGTCCTGCAGTGTGTACAAACACCCACACCTCCGGCGTATCGTCCTGCAGTGTGTACAAACACCCACACCTCCGGCGTATCGTCCTGCAGTGTGTACATACACCCACACCTCCGGCGTATCGTCCTGCAGTGTGTACATACACCCACACCTCCGGCGTATCGTCCTGCAGTGTGTACAAACACCCACACCTCCGGTGTATCGTCCTGCAGTGTGTACATACACCCACACCTCCGGCGTATCGTCCTGCAGTGTGTACATACACCCACACCTCCGGCGTATCGTCCTGCAGTGTGTATATACACCCACACCTCCGGCGTATCGTCCTGCAGTGTGTATATACACCCACACCTCCGGCGTATCGTCCTGCAGTGTGTACATACACCCACACCTCCGGCGTATCGTCCTGCAGTGTGTACATACACCCACACCTCCGGCGTATCGTCCTGCAGTGTGTACATACACCCACACCTCCGGCGTATCGTCCTGCAGTGTGTACATACACCCACACCTCCGGCGTATCGTCCTGCAGTGTGTACATACACCCACACCTCCGGCGTATCGTCCTGCAGTGTGTACATACACCCACACCTCCGGCGTATCGTCCTGCAGTGTGTACATACACCCACACCTCCGGCGTATCGTCCTGCAGTGTGTACATACACCCACACCTCCGGCGTATCGTCCTGCAGTGTGTACAAACACCCACACCTCCGGCGTATCGTCCTGCAGTGTGTACAAACACCCACACCTCCGGTGTATCGTCCTGCAGTGTGTACATACACCCACACCTCCGGCGTATCGTCCTGCAGTGTGTACATACACCCACACCTCCGGCGTATCGTCCTGCAGTGTGTACAAACACCCACACCTCCGGTGTATCGTCCTGCAGTGTGTACATACACCCACACCTCCGGCGTATCGTCCTGCAGTGTGTACATACACCCACACCTCCGGCGTATCGTCCTGCAGTGTGTATATACACCCACACCTCCGGCGTATCGTCCTGCAGTGTGTATATACACCCACACCTCCGGCGTATCGTCCTGCAGTGTGTACATACACCCACACCTCCGGCGTATCGTCCTGCAGTGTGTACATACACCCACACCTCCGGCGTATCGTCCTGCAGTGTGTACATACACCCACACCTCCGGCGTATCGTCCTGCAGTGTGTACATACACCCACACCTCCGGCGTATCGTCCTGCAGTGTGTACATACACCCACACCTCCGGCGTATCGTCCTGCAGTGTGTACATACACCCACACCTCCGGCGTATCGTCCTGCAGTGTGTACATACACCCACACCTCCGGCGTATCGTCCTGCAGTGTGTACATACACCCACACCTCCGGCGTATCGTCCTGCAGTGTGTACAAACACCCACACCTCCGGCGTATCGTCCTGCAGTATGTACATACACCCGCACCTCCGGCGTATCGTCCTGCAGTGTGTACAAACACCCACACCTCCGGCGTATCGTCCTGCAGTGTGTACATACACCCACACCTCCGGCGTATCGTCCTGCAGTGTGTACATACACCCACACCTCCGGCGTATCGTCCTGCAGTGTGTACAAACATCCACACCTCCGGCGTATCGTCCTGCAGTGTGTACATACACCCACACCTCCGGCGTATCGTCCTGCAGTGTGTACATACACCCACACCTCCGGCGTATCGTCCTGCAGTGTGTACATACACCCACACCTCCGGCGTATCGTCCTGCAGTGTGTATATACACCCACACCTCCGGCGTATCGTCCTGCAGTGTGTACATACACCCACACCTCCGGCGTATCGTCCTGCAGTGTGTACATACACCCACACCTCCGGCGTATCGTCCTGCAGTGTGTACATACACCCACACCTCCGGCGTATCGTCCTGCAGTGTGTACATACACCCACACCTCCGGCGTATCGTCCTGCAGTGTGTACATACACCCACACCTCCGGCGTATCGTCCTGCAGTGTGTACATACACCCACACCTCCGGCGTATCGTCCTGCAGTGTGTACATACACCCACACCTCCGGCGTATCGTCCTGCAGTGTGTACATACACCCACACCTCCGGCGTATCGTCCTGCAGTGTGTACAAACACCCACACCTCCGGCGTATCGTCCTGCAGTGTGTACAAACACCCACACCTCCGGTGTATCGTCCTGCAGTGTGTACATACACCCACACCTCCGGCGTATCGTCCTGCAGTGTGTACATACACCCACACCTCCGGCGTATCGTCCTGCAGTGTGTATATACACCCACACCTCCGGCGTATCGTCCTGCAGTGTGTACATACACCCACACCTCCGGCGTATCGTCCTGCAGTGTGTACATACACCCACACCTCCGGCGTATCGTCCTGCAGTGTGTACATACACCCACACCTCCGGCGTATCGTCCTGCAGTGTGTACATACACCCACACCTCCGGCGTATCGTCCTGCAGTGTGTACATACACCCACACCTCCGGCGTATCGTCCTGAATACATTGTCTCGCTTTGCTGCTCTTGTTAATATGTAGAACTTGCATTGACCTATCAATACAACACAACATCACTATTTCTGGGATGGGGAAGTATTATAGCTCATTGATATTGAGACATGTAAGGCTGGTAATGTGTAGTGATACTCTATATCATTATACAATGCCACATTTTCATCTGTGAGGATTAAAGGTAAAAAAGAAAAATGTATGTGTTGCAAAACCCTCAATTCTTGAGGGGCTCAATGCATTGCTATTTGGTGCAATGGTATTATTTTGGTCTTTAGCTCGTGCTCTCTGTGTAGCAGCTAACATTTTTTATATGGGGTTACCTCAGAGGTTTTCAGTGAATGCTGATGCCCGCTTCAGTAACATACAAGTCGGCAGCGCTTTTACTTCCAGTTACGACCCTTGTTGTTGCGTTTGAAATCAGTATGAATATTCCAGTTTCTAATCCTGGGAAGAGGAAATGTGTGTGTCATAATCTCACTACTTCCTTTCCCCTGGGAACAGCAGGGCCTGTTACCCCAGGCTAGACACTCGGCCCCTATACATGTAACCCATGTATAGACAGACATCACTTTTTCCATGATCCCGCTTATTCCACTGAGCCCGTCACTGCCTGAGGGACATGCTACACGTTGTGGTTTGTTCATATCCCCAAAACGTAACGATTATAAGCTGATACCATGTATCATTGAAGGAATATAAATAGGGATTGTCATTTCTTCGCTTTTTTTCTTGCTTTTTTTCTTAGTGAAACCATCCACTTATTCCCGAGAAACATTCATTACAATAAATAATAATGCAGCTTTGCTTTTTATGGGTCAGGATCTATTCCACTTTATTTTTTATTTGTGTTGTATTGGGGTCGTCATACAGCAAGTCATAATTTGTGATGTTTCTTGAAATATTCTGTATATTAGGGGTGCTCAACTCCAGCCATCAAGACCCCCCCCCCCCCCAACTGGTCAGGTTTTATGGATATCCCTGCGTCAGCACAGGTGGCTCAATCAGTCCCCGCTTCAGCACAGAATGGGATATTTGGTCGCGGCCATTTCGCTGCCGGCGTTTGGCCGCAGACAGACTCTCCGCCACAGCCGTTCCGCCGCTGAAATCCCCACCGTTTCTCATGTAAGTTTTATTACTTTTTAGGATACGGGGTTAACTTAACGGTTTTACCGGTTAGGGTAGGGGGTTAATGTAAGGGTTTTACCGGTTAGGGTAGGGGGTTAATGTAAGGATTTTGCCGGTTAGGGTAGGGGGTTAATGTAAGGGTTTTGCCGGTTAGGGTAAGGGATTAATGTAAGGGTTTTGCCGGGTAGGGGGTTAATGTAAGGGTTGTGCCGGTTAGGGTAGGGGGTTAATGTAAGGGTTTTCTCGGTTAGGGTAGGGGGTTAATGTAAGGGTTTAGCTGGTTAGGGTAGGGGGTTAATATAAGGGTTTTGCCGGTTAGGGTAGTGGGTTAATGTAAGGGTTTTGACGGTTAGGGTAGGGGGTTAATGTAAGGGTTTTGCCGGGTATAGGGTTAATGTAAGAGTTTTGCCGGGTAGGGCGTTAATGTAAGGGTTTTGCCGGTTAGGGTAGGGGGTTAATGTAAGGGTTTTGCCGGTTATGGTAGGACAGGGTCTGGGGTGGGGTGTGACATTTTGTAAGGGAGGCACCGCGCTTACAGAGGCCCCGCTCTCTTCCCAACACAGCATTTTAATTGATTGCCAGGGGAGAGCGCGGAGTCTCTGTAACTATCACTTACCTGCTGTCCGGGTTCTCCTGACACGCGTAGCCATGACAACACGGCGTCACATGACAATGCGACGTTGCTTCGCCATGATGTCGCGACGTCACAGATAGAGAATGCCGAAGAGTGCGAGCAGGGGGGAGGGCTGGGGGTGGGGGGGGGATGGGGCAACATAAAGGTTTGCACACCCCTGGGGTAAGGGGATTTAGGGTTAGGGCTTAGGGTAGGGGGTTTAGGTAATTACTTTAGCGGCGAATTGGCCGCCAGGGGCAGGTTCTGGCGGTGGGGTGAGGGCGAGTCATTCGATCGCAACAAAATGGTCATGACCAAATGGCCTAGACCGCTTCAGCACAGGTGATGCAGTCTTTGACTGAGCCACCTGTGCTGTAGCAAGGATATCCTGAAAACCTGACCTGTTGGGTGGTCTTGAGGACTGAAGTTGAGCGCCCCATGTCTATATTATTAAATATAAATCCAGTGAAATGTAATGACTGGAGCAAAACCCAACGGGATCGTAAATATAAGCAAATAAAAAAAAGACATGAGAATTTTCTAAGCGCGCTTAACATTTATTTATTCCATTGATTGTTTTTTGATGCATTAATTAATCTTTTTCAACTACAGAAGTTGGCTATAAAATAGCCACTTCCAACCGGGGCTAAAAAATGACCAGATGACCCTATGGCATTGGATTTATTTAGTATAGTAAATGACCACACTTTCCCACTACTCATGTAAACCCCAAACTGTTACATTTGTCATTAATAAATTCTACATTGCGTTTAGGTTTTTCTTACTTTTTCATATTCATATCCCCAAACATTTGCTTCTGACTTACAGTAATAAAACCAGTAGTTTAATGTCAGTTTAATACAGAATACACTGCTATGTAGGAGATTGCCAGCTGGGACTACACCTACAATCCCGAATATGTGCAAACCTGTTCAGAACACGAGACTTTGTCTGGAAATGTTGACTCACTTTGCAAAATCCCCAGCTATTCTGATATCTTTTAAATCCCGTCTGGGAGCTGAAAGTGATGTTTTATATGGTTATTAGCCCTTTTGGGTGTAGAAAAACAGTACTTACTACTACTACACTGTGACACGCACTAGCTCAATCACTGGGACTCTACTCTCTCAATATGATAATCTATCAGAGGCTCAAACACTTATTTTGTTTAGGCATCCTTATCCTAATCCTACACGTAGTTACATCTGCACATTTTAGGATCAGTCTTCATTTTGTTCTTTACAGACATGGAGCTTCAATTCTTCTCTGTTAAAGTGTGAACACTAACATGCAGTTTATAGCAGCCAAAGCTCTGAGAAAAAGCAGAGTCCAGATTTGCAATGTCTTTGGTATCGGTCATTACATTTACAGCAATGCTGTTTGGGTTCCTCTTCTCTCGATGCAGTGAAAGAAATACATAATAAGGCAGCATAATATTGGTAGTGTAGGACCTGCCGAAAGGGCTTTACCGGGACGTGGTTGTAGGCCTAAAATATCTTTGCCAAAGTATTGAACGAAATGACCCTTACTTATGAAGAAAGATTATAGATAAAATACATAGTAATGTGCTAAATTTGTCATATTGGATGTAGCATCTGGGCTCTCTGGCAACCAATAACCTTGCTTTCAGTGGCATTCATGGGATAAATACAGTCATTACAATGACCGATGGCCTGAGTGCAATGTTCCATGGACTCCGAAACTACGATGTTACTACTGTAAATAGAAATCTGTAGAATCTTCCCATTCTTTGTAATTTGGACAAGAAACAGCATTTGTTCTTGTTTTTCATTTTTCATAATGACCTTTCAAATGCTCGGATCTGGGAAGTCTTTTGGAGCATAATCTTAGCCAGGCCATGCCACCTTTTAATGGTCTTCTCTCTCTCTGCTAGCATCATTATATTTATACTTCTCCAATCCTGCTGAAAATGCCTCTTGGAATCCTGACTCTTGGTATACTAGTATACGCCTTTCTGTTTACATACAAACATGGTTTGGATAATGTTCATATTAGGGAAAATGCTCCGGCTGATATAAATCTTTGTCTGTGTATAATGTAGAGCTTTTACCCAAAGTTCTTTACAGTTTACTGCCATGTCTACTCTGTGTCAGTCCCTGATTTTTAACCTCCGCTTCTCATATACTTTAATGGAGTCCCACTGGTAATATTCGGCAATTTTCCATTACAGTGCCAATTTTTGGTCCAAAACCCCCCACCCCTCACTGATATTGGTCATTTGTAGAAATGTAGAAATTCCCTGTTCTTACATGTTAAATGTTCTTAATTCCCTGCACTTTTATCTGTAATTGCTCTTATTCACATTTTGCAGCTCACCCCCATCCTCTCTACCTCCGAAAGCCGTAAACAGCTATAACAAAAAGCACTAAAAAACTAGCATACTGTAAACACGAGGAACATATTTTCAATAACTCATCCTGTTATTGTTGCGAGATCTGTGTAACATTTTTGTGGGCTCACAGTATTGCAGAATTGTTTATAACTTTTATTCTTCTTGGCAGAGGACGATTCTCACAAGGTCAGAGTGGAGTGGAATTTTTTTTTAATTTTTCTCATTTACGTTTTCCTGCCAGGGAGTTTGTCAAAGCGACAGAAAGAATCCAGCCTCATGGTCCAAACTACTTTTTTGGCAAAGTGAGAGGAGTGAGTAATAGCCGTGCCCAGTCCCCTAATGTGGAAGGCAGCCATGCGGGATGCATTATACAAGGGAGTTCCAGAACTTTTTTACAAACAGTATGGATTAGGTCATATGATTTCGGGTGGTGCACGGGTTGCCAGGGGAGTACTGTGTGCATGAATCCGTCTGGCAGGGAGTAGGGAAATCTAATGGCCTCACTACTACAAATGTGCAAAGAAAAAACCAAGTGGAGGTCATTTGCAAACAAAAAGGTCAACGTCTTTCATCTGTCAGTTTCCGTTTTCTAAATGAAAGAATCAATAGCAGGTTAGAAGTGGGTGGTCATTCCCTGCATTGGTTTGTACTAAAGTTCAATTTCAGGTGGGAGTTCCACACTAGTAAAGCCCCTTTAATGTTTTGTTGGGGGGACATTGAAGCACAAAGATAGTAAGGGGCGTACGTGAAGCTCATGCCTGTGTTGACACAGCACATTGTTCTGGACCCAATGGTCCAAGGCATGTTTTTAATAATTGATTATGTTGATGTTCTGATTCGATTCCACTCGTTGTTTGGGAACGGGACAGCAGTAATCTCAGAGGGTTACTATAGGATTATTTCCTAATTATTCACCTTTAACCAAAGTACAATTTTGTAGAATCACGGAACGCGCCAGCAGCTGAGGCCAGGAACTGTTAGAATAAGCATAATTAAAATGTACTACTTGTTAACATGCCAAGTCATGGAGAAAGATTAAATTCCTGCAGTATCTCAGAAACGTGCGCCTTTTTCAAGTCATAACATGGGTTTACGAAGGGTGAGATACGAAAATAAATAATTACTGAACAGGGAATTATGAAAGTATTTGAATGTAACATGGCTTCTGTCACTGTCACAGGATGTGACATAGAGCAGTCCAATTATTTTAGAAAGACCCTGCAAGGAGCCTGGCAGCTAAAAAGTGACAGACAGAAGGGTACACACCCCGTACCTATGGCCCTAATTTACTCGCTATTAATGAGTTTATCTACCAACTGTGGTTCATGTCCGTCCCTGTAGCTAGTCAGTGCAGGGGAGGGAGAAGTTATATCCCACGACCAGGGCCTCGTCAGCTTTCCTGGGGGACAAGGACTAGAGTTTTCACTGCCTCCCCCCCCCCTCCTCTTTCACACCTCATCGTTCCCTCGCTCCCTCTATTTCTCTCCCCTCCCCATCACTCAATACTCCACACACAATTTACCCCTCCTCCCCTACACAGACATTCCCCCCCCCTCCTGTTGCAGAGGACAAGACAATGACAGTGGATTATCTGAGAATACTTGTTTATTGGCCTTTGCATAAACCAGGAACATAAAAGAACTTCTTTCGACATAAAAAGCCACAAAACAGATGATAGAACAGACCTAGTCAACAGTTCAAAACGCAGGTTCCCTTTCCTCAGGGAGGGCCAGCCAGGGTCTGGGTGCTTCAGCTCAGGCACCGGGTCTCGCTGGTTCAGACCGCTGTCTCCCCGTGACTCTGACAGCCCTGAAACAGTCACCGTTCTGGTGTTTTAAACCCTTTAATGAGGCAGCTGGGGCCTGGGTAATTATCCAGCCTCTCCCAGGCTGGGATGTCACCAGCTCCCTGCTAAACTGCAGAGCTAACCATAAGACTGCCATGCATAACACTGACTGAGAGGATTCACCCTATCACACACACACACACACACACACACACACACACACACACACACACACACACACACACACACACACACACACACACACACACACACACACACACACACACACACACACACACACACTTCCCCCCCCACAATACCTACATACAATTCACTCCACCCCACCAAATCCCCACCACAATATACACACCCCCAATATACAACCCCCCCAACCCCCACAATATAAATGTACAGCAAAATGTACCCTCGGGTGGAAGACCTCCGGTGTCATGCCGCCAGTCTCACACGCGGATGCAGAAGTTGGGCCAAACTTCCAGTGCTGACTGGCATGGCAGGCAGGCGGTGCTGACCGGCATGGGAGGCAGGCGGTGCTGACCGGCATGGGAGGCAGGCGGTGCTGACTGGCATGGGAGGCAGGCGGTGCTGACCGGCATGGGAGGCAGGCGGTGCTGACCGGCATGGGAGGCAGGCGGTGCTGACCGGCATGGGAGGCAGGCAGTGCAGCAACTTGGACCAAGCAGTCATCATAGACCTGGCAGTCAGGTGCAGAAGTTGGACCTGACCTCTGTCCGACCTCGGCACCAGCCAGTGCCTGAAGATCTCCAGCCGGCAGGGCACCCCATGCCCGGATTTCTCACCTGGTCAGTGACCCGGCCCCTTGAATCACCTGGTGTGGAGAATTTGTAACTTTGAAGTAAGAAATTGTTTTATTTTGCTGCTGCTGTTGAAGAACTGTTCAATTAAGCTTATTTTTTAATAAAAGTCCTTGGCTTCCATTTTTTATCCCACCCTGGTCGCTACCCACTTAAATAGCCTTTGGCCATAAACCCCTGAGATAAATCCTTAATGCCTAACTGTTGGCTTCTAGAAGCTGAGTAGTAACCGCTTTCACACTGACCCCCTGGTGAGTGGGTTACAGGTATATATATCAAGGCAACTGTGGAGCAAACGAGGCCATTTCCTCTTGCATTGCTTCCTATTTCCTGCCACTTTGTAACATTTCCTCTTGCATCGCTTCCTATTTCCTGCCACTTTGTAACATTTCCTCTTGCATTGCTTCCTATTTCCTGCCACTTTGTAACATTTCCTCTTGCATCGCTTCCTATTTCCTGCCACTTTGTAACATTTCCTCTTGCATCGCTTCCTATTTCCTGCCACTTTGTAACATTTCCTCTTGCATCGCTTCCTATTTCCTGCCACTTTGTAACATTTCCTCTTGCATCGCTTCCTATTTCCTGCCACTTTGTAACATTTCCTCTTGCATCGCTTCCTATTTCCTGCCACTTTGTAACATTTCCTCTTGCATCGCTTCCTATTTCCTGCCACTTTGTAAGATTTCAAGCAATCCGGCTGACAGTTTGTGATTTGGTGTCAATACAAGCGGTGTCGGAGGATTCCCCAGGATAAGCGCACAGGTTACAAATACATGTATAAATAAAGGATCTCTGTACAGCATTTCCTCTCTCCTTACCCAGCTCTGAGGTGGGGACAAATGGGGCAGTGCGTCCATCATAACTCACTTTTACACATCGGTCGGGCGTCATCAAAGCTCAAGTAGCTATATATCGCTCCCAGGCGGCCTTTCAAATCAGCGCCAATCACTGCCAGATTGGGCGCATATCCCACATTGCGCTTTGATAACCCGCGGCCACAGACCCATTATGATCTAGATCTGTGTGTCACATTGTGTGACAGTTACTATCGACGCGCTGACCAAGGCTGTGAATAAAGTCGCAGTTACCGGCGGCCTCCCAGGAAACAACGTAACGTCTACATTCTTTGTGAAATGTCCTTGGGAATTGAAGTGCTCTTTCTTTGTATTAAAACGGTTACGCTGCTTAATATTCTAAGATGTTCGTATCTTGTATAATAAATGGATAGTTTTATTCTTTGAAACGTTGGCTGAGTATCAAAATGGCTTGTTTTTAAATATATATAGTACAGTTTGTCTAACGGTAGTATTAACAAGGAGGAGTAAAGACACTGACTCTTTAAAACAATGATACTGCGTTTGAATCAGGGGAGCCTGGTTCAATTCCTGGGGTCAGATCCTTGTGACCTCGGGAAGTCACTTTATCTCCCTGTGCCTCCGGCAGCAAAATCATAGATTGAGTCTCTACTAACAAATGTACAGCACCCTCGATAAGGAGGCCATATAATATAAATGTACAGCACCCTCGATAAGGAGGCTATATAATATAAATGTACAGCACCCTCGATAAGGAGGCCATATAATATAAATGTACAGCACCCTCGATAAGGAGGCTATATAATATAAATGTACAGCACCCTCGATAAGGAGGCCATATAATATAAATGTACAGCACCCTCGATAAGGAGGCTATATAATATAAATGTACAGCACCCTCGATAAGGAGGCCATATAATATAAATGTACAGCACCCTCGATAAGGAGGCCATATAATATAAATGTACAGCACCCTCGATAAGGAGGCCATATAATATAAATGTACAGCACCCTCGATAAGGAGGCTATATAATATAAATGTACAGCACCCTCGATAAGGAGGCCATATAATATAAATGTTGATATAAATAATAAAAACATTTCATTCTAACTTGTGTTGTCGGCCAAAATCCATGATCCGAGGTGGAGAAGCAGCATCCGCAGAATGATCTCACAGCCCCACAAATGCTGTCCTGGCTTCTCCTCCGCTCCGTCCCCGCGGCTTCCAACGCAATATCTGGTCACTAGAAACTCGGACACTTCTGCCAATTTGGCAGAGCGCTTCCTGAGGATTTACACACGCTAAGAGGGGAAGGATAATAAAACGCTACGAGGGGTTTCTGGGCCAGCACTTCATCTTCTTTTGTCAGTTCTGTGTAAATTGTACCTTGGTGTTTATGGAAAAATGGAAGAAGAGCAAATGTTTCCCAGATGGTCTTCAAGATCTGCCATGGGACAACCATGTGTCCTACTGTATGTCACCTTGTACTTATGTGTATCACTTATGTGGGTTTCTGAATCCAGTGGATCCTTTTAACCCCTTAAGTTCCATAGGGGGCTGCCACACGGTTCAAAACAAGGAGTTGCCCCCCTCTAGAACTCAAGGGGTTAAAATCTTTGGGGTAAACAAATTTGTACAATGTTGTGTCAAGAATACTACCAGATGTAACAAAAAGGAGAATTCCATTGCGCTCCATTTTTTGTGAGAAATCTCCACCCAAATGAGATGTTTTTCCTAATTTTAGTAATAATGTAAAATGTAAGAAACGTGTTTATCGAGTTGTATGGATCTGACACAACTCTCGCGTGAAAGTGGTTGTACTTTACCGTGTGTATGCGGAAGGAAATGATGGTAGAATTGATGCTTCCCATTATATTATATAGAATATTCTGCAGTTGCTCTGTATAACGTCTCTACATATTCTATCTATAGATATCTATGGTTATACTGATTTTACTCATGTAGGTGGGGGGGGAAATACCTGTGGAGTTAAGGGGCGCACACCAGGCAAAGATCCTCAAAGCTAACGGTGTGTTGTCAAACGATAATGATATATTGTTAAAAGCAGCAAAACGTGTGAAATCTTTTATTAATTAAAAAAAAAAATCAGTTCTTTAGTATTAGATGATAGTGGCTTTTTTGTTTGTTTGTTTTTTCAACGCTTAATGCAATTTTTAGTGCGTTTTAAAGCATCCTTTGATTTCTATATCAGGCTTTAGCCACCTGCCCAGCAGTGCAAGAACTTTGTAACACTTTCCTGTTTGTGATAATTTGTTGCCAATGTCCTTGCAACTGCTGCTTCCCATCACGTGTTATTTGTATTATGTGTTATTTATATTATTATAAAACATACTGGACACCTAACAAGCTCCTATTGAACCCCCAAAATAACCACAACATATATATAAGCATATGAGTGTCACAGAGGAGTGCTACTGAGCATGGCAATATATATTTAAAACCAGAGACAGAACATAAAACACAGACAGAGCTCAGTGCACATCCAGTGAAACTCATACACGGTACAGTGCCTAAATATATATGTATATAAATATCTATTAAATAAAATGGTCTTTTAGTTTAACATTTTTGGCCAAAATTGTTGTAAGCCCCTGAGCCAACTGCACAGACTTAGAACTTTGCAACTAATATTGACAGATTTATTATAAATCATTCTTCCTGGAAATCGCTCTCCTGGCTTCCTATCAAATCCTGTATCACACACTCAATTCCCCTCCTCACTTTTAAAGCTTTACACTCTTCTGCCCCTCCTTACATCTCAGCCCTAATTTCTTGCTATACACAATCAAGACTCTCCTTCTGCTCAAGGATGTCTTCTCTCTACCCCTTTTGTATCTAAAGCCCTCTCCCGCCTTAAACCTTTCTCACTGACTGCCCCACACCTCTAGAATGCCCTTCCCCTCAATACCCGACTAGCATCCTCTCTATCCACCTTTAAGATCCACCTTAAAACGCACCTGCTTAACGAAGCATATGAGTAGCTCCGTGGCTGATACTATACACCTCATACATAAACCTTGGCTCCTTGCAGACGCACTTACTAGAACGCCCTCCTACTGTCTCAGTACATTCTTCCTACCTACCAATTAGATTGTAAGCTCTTCGGAGTAGGGACTCCTCTTCCTAAATGTTAGTGTTATGTCTGAAGTCTGAAGCACTTCTTCCCATTATGTGTTATTTATATTATTTGTTATTTATAAGATTGTCACGTGTATTACTGCTGTGAAGCGCTATGTACATTAATGCCGCTATATAAATAAAGACATACATACGTTGGTATAGAAAAAATTAAATGAAGTGCAAATATATGTGCAGAATGCAATAAATATTGCATATAATTCAGTGAAATTCAAGATTTCAAGAATAAAGTGAAAAGTGCATAAGAGACAGTTATATGTGAAAAATATATATTATATTCAACCATAAATTGCATGGATGTTCTTGCTCATATGATAACTGTAGTGGACTTCAATCTTTCTCCCAGGGTCCTAGGAGACATAAAGGAAAACGGATCCAATCGGGCAGATAGAAACGGATAGATTGATATACACAAATAAGCTTTAAAATGTACACTTACATTTAAAACGTATGATACAGGCGTGTTAAAGGTTTCTTTGGTACTGTGGTCCTTCAGAGTCCTAGTTGTCTGCTGTCCCCCTCTCCGTGGATCCGAAGGACGCCGGGGAGCACTGGCTTGCTTTCCCAGCAGTCACTTCCTGTTCTGTGACGTCACTGAGCCGTGTCTCGTGATACTTGGGGTCAAACTTCTGTAGCTACTATGCGGACCTCCAGGGCACCTCTAACGTGTCTCCTCACAATGGCAGGCTCTCCAACTCAACGCGTTTCGCCCGATGGCTTTGTCAGGAGTTCCTTACTGTCTGTCATTTGTTGTTTATATAACCTCCAAAAAATCACTCTTTAATCTGAAAATATATATACTTAATCTCAAATAGTTATAAGATTTGACGTTAACTGAATGATATGTATAAAAACAAAGTTACACAAATCTCTCCAGTAATTATATATTCAATTTAAACAACAATATTATAAAATTGATAGATTTACAGATTCTAAACATTTAATTAGCTGAATTAAAAATGTAAATATACACAGTACAATGTTTTAATCTTCAATTAAAAATTAAATTAGTGATATGATTGACAGAAAATGTATGATATGCATAAAATAGTTACACAAATGTCTTTGATAATTGGAATACATTTAAGATTAAAAAAAATCTTGTGAACAACAATTTATTAGAAATATGAACTAAATGCATTTAGCTATTCACACATTTAATTGCATAAATCCCCATGTTACACTAATGATTGATACATGGTTTTGAGTCCATATAAATTGGATGATTCAATGTGCAACAATTGGGGATGAAAAGAGAGATACAAAACAGGTATTAATATAGAGTCATTATACATATAAAATTTAAAATTTAGAGTAAAAAATGTAATAAGCACTGTGAACTTTAAAAAGATCAGGTATCCAATTCTGCATTAAAGTTTTCAACTTAAAAATCCAATAGGTTTCTCTTAGGGAGCGGATCTTAGCTATGCCCCCTCCTCTCCACTTAGTTTTTACGCGTTCCATCACCAGGTGTTTTAGACTTAGGGGATCGCTTCCATGTTTCAGGCTAAAATGTTTGGACAAACTGAGCGCTTGCAATTGTTTTCTTATATTTCCTACGTGCTGCAGTATCCGGCATACACTGGTCTTGTGGTGCGCACACGGACATGCCAATAAATAAATAACATTTTTAGATTTACAATTTGCAAATTGTTCATTCTTGAATATTTCACCAGTCCTGGAAGATTTAAAATTCAATTTCTCATTTGATCCGTGCGTACAAGCAATACATTTATAAAAACCATTAGGTTTTTGGGGGTCCAGTTGTTTGTATCATCTTTTTTTATTTTATTAGTGCCATTTTTAAAAACACTGTGTGCAAGTTTATTCTTTAGATTATTGTTTTTTTTTAATGACTTGTGGGTGTTCGGGTATAGCGTTTCCTAAAATGTGATCTTTTTTTAAATAGACCAATGTTTTCTAAACTTTGTTTTATCTTTCCATCGTCATTATTATATTTTGTAATAAATGTCGTTTTAAAATCCATTGTACAATTTTTATCTTTCTGTATTTTTTTATTAATAATTCCTCTCTATTTAGTTTATTATATTTATCAAAAGCTGTTTTTATTATATCATTATCATATTCACTTTCTATGAATGTCTTTTTTAATACTTCTGATTGTTGAAGAAGACTTAATTTTTTAGACTGTTACGTTTTATTCTATGGAGCTGACCAGGTGGTATATTTTTTACCCATTGGGGGTGATGACAGCTGGATTTTTTGATATAACTATTACTATCAACGGCCTTGAAAAAGTTTTTATAGTAATTTGACCGTCTTCTATATAAATTAATAAATCTAAAAAAGTCTATCTCTACCCTACTTCATTTATGAGTGCAATTTAGATAAAATTATTAATAAAATCGAAAAATATATTACGATTCTCCTCATTTTCCTTCCAGATAAAAAACACGTCATCTATATATCTGTGCCAGGAGACCAGATCCGCGCCCAGTGGGTTGTGGTCCCTTATATGTTCGTTTTAACACACTCCCATAAAAATATTTGCGTAACTGGGTGCGAACCTGAGCCCCATGGCAGTCTCACATTTTCGTAAATAAAATTCATCATCAAACCAAAAATAATTATGTTTTAATATAAAACCAACCCCCTTAATTAAAAAAATGGCATGTTCTGTGGCTAAATTGACATCTGCTGGAATGCCCTTCCCCTCAATATCCAAATAGCACCCTCCCTATCCACCTTTAAAATCCACCTTAAAACACACCAGCTTAACGAAGCACATGAGTAGCTCCGTGGCTGATACTATACACCTCATACATAAAGCTTAGCCCATTGCAGACGCACTTACCAGAAAGCCCTCCTACTGTCTCTGTATGTTCTTCCTACCAACCAATTAGATTGTAAGCTCTTCGGAGCAGGGACTCCTTTTCCTAAATGTTACTTTTATCTCTGAAGCACTTCTTCCTGTTATGTTATTTATTATATTATTATTTGTTATTTATATGATTGGCACGTGTATTACTGCTGTGAAGCGCTATGTACATTAATGGCGCTATATAAATAAAGACATACATACATACCTACATACATACATACATGTATACATGTCAGGAGTAGAACTACAAGTCCCAGCATCCCATGCTGCTGAGTAGTGGGATCAGGGCAGCTTGTTGTGGGTACCGTTGGTTGGGGAAGTGATGTAGAAGCCCGATTCCCTGCTCGAGGCTCTCACTGTTTCCAGGCCCCCTCGGTATTTTGCAGTAGTACATAGTGGCTCCGGATTCATCATTCCATCCTTTGTTCCCAGCTATTTCTGGCGTGCAGCACTTGGCAGGTTCAAAGCCCCGAAGCTGGAAAATACATTTCATAGTGGAAGTGAATGCCAGCTCCTTTTCCTCCACAGATTTCCACGGCTCTGTACAGTAGAAAGCTGTTTTCTTATTAGTTTGTCTATTTTCTTGAGAGAGCCCCTTTATGATGTCTTTTTTTCCTTCGATTTTAAGCCATGCAAAGTCTTGTAAAGCACAAAAAAGATTTAGCTGAGCTTTGCAGCAATGTATCATGTTAATTTGCAGCTGCCAGCAGTTCACACCGTAGAGTATAAGTTTGGCATTCATGCCCCTAACGTGACTTTGTTTTACAATTTGTAATGTTTGCTTCTTAATGTCTGATATAGATAAAAGCGTTCCAAATATAGGCTTGAAAACTCAGAGTAGCACAACAACCTGCATACAATACACAGCACACGATGTACAATACACAGCACACGATGTACAATACACAGCACACGATGTACATTACATAGCATTTAATTCCGGCTGATTTTATTGTAGGATTTTTACAGGATTCGGCTTTGCCGCCGTGGTTCAATGCGGAGTTAATACTCACAATCACAGGCATTTGTTTTTCTCTGTGAATGTGATTGGAAAAACAGCATCAGCCCAAGCACTAAATAATGTCCTTCAGTCCTAATGGGAGCTATGAAAGGATGTCTGTATTATCCACCCGTCCATTCATTATCCTTTCATTTGCATCAATGAGCCTTTCACCAAACAACCTCAGCTGACGGGTTAAGTCAATCAGGGACCGGGCATGTCACATTTTTAACGTGTTTTTTCCATTCTGGCCTTTGAAGATGTTTTTGCTCCATTTCGTCTGCACTCTTTGGTTTTATTGGCAGGTCCTGTTTGCTCCTCCTTTATTCCCTATACCTCTCCGACTTTGCCCTTTGTCATGTACATGTGCGGTCACTTGGACGTGTGCTTGAAAAGGGTGAACATAAACTGCTCGCTCAGTCTGGGTCTCGCGTCCTCGCAGGGCACGTTCATGAGCATGCACACCCCAAATATTCACACAGAACCCCAATTTCTCTG
This sequence comes from Ascaphus truei, assembly GCF_040206685.1. Taxonomy (NCBI): domain Eukaryota; kingdom Metazoa; phylum Chordata; class Amphibia; order Anura; family Ascaphidae; genus Ascaphus; species Ascaphus truei. The sequence continues at coordinate 54,418,926 of NC_134496.1, read as the reverse complement.
CCTCCACCAGGATTCATTTAATGTCTCGGACTTGAGGAGTCATCCATCCCCCCAAATGCACAAATTTAATAAAACCCACTTTAGCAAAACAGGTTGGCAAAAAGTGTCCGAAAATGAGGACAACCCCTCAATAGGTTAATCGGCTCAATATGCGCTTATTACATGCGTTAATGCGCTTATTACATTTTACATTTAATAAGATAGAACAAGTTTTAGTGATTTATACAAATAAAATACAAAGTGATAAACAGTAAAAGAATAACACACAGTTTTATGAAATGTAAGGTAATAATACCGAAAACCTATACTCCTTTATTCAAACCAAATGCTCCTGTAAACTGGCACCTTAAGGAGCAGGTGTCCCTAGGGGATCATGGGGAGAAAGTGTGACACACACACGCGTGATCTTGTGAGAGAAACTCCAGGTCTGTAGGGATGTGTCCTGGCAGCCACTCGTTATTTCCCCACTAGCCACGGACAGTTTTACCACGTGAGCAATTACTTAATTTGAAATATAAATCAAGGCGTATAAAATACACAATAAATCTCTCCCATTACTACCCAAATACATGGCACCAGCACCATCATATTCCAGGCAACCTCCTGGTCATTCATATATTGAATGTAATGCACTGCGTGGTAACCCTGAGGGGGTGATACATTTTCTACTATTTGTCATAGTGGTTTTAATATTTTCTGCACTTTACCGACCAAGTAAATTCCCAGTTCACAGACGTATTGATATCATCGCTAAGCGTTGTATAGTACGCACATTATTTTTAATTTCTGTGGGCCAGTAATAATAACAATAAACTAATTCCTGTGCAAAAAAAGGGGGGGGGGGAAATCTAGCGCTAACAAAATATATATTAAGTGAATACCCAAATATTCACCGTGAATTAGTGAAGGGCGGCTGCCATTAAGTATCCAAGACTGGCTACCAATGTCAGATAAACACGATACGAAACAAAAGAGAAAATACTTGGTGCCTAGTGATAAAGTCCATATGTAGTGTGATAATAATCACACGTGTTCAGCTGTGTACTTTACACACACACACACACACACACACGTTCAGCTGTGTACTTTACACACACACACACACACACACACACGTTCAGCTGTGTACTTTACACACACACACACACACACACGTTCAGCTGTGTACTTTACACACACACACACACACACACACACACACACACACACGTTCAGCTGTGTACTTTACACACACGTCAGAAGATTAGTACATAAAATATTTGATGCCATCCGTATTTACTGGAAAATAAATGTATTTTCTCTAACGCCGAGATGTATATAAATAAGATGACCACATTCTGGTAATATTGACACTTACTCCTTTATGGCGACACCAAGTTAGTCTTCCTGCCGCTAAAACATTGTACCAGATGTATCAAACGTAGAAAATCTAGCACAGTAGTTTGATTTGCTCGGTGTCGCTCTGAGAATTAGCTAAAAACGAAATCATTGCATCTTTATCTACTTCCCGTGCTCCAAACTCCTTACTTTAGCAAAACTTTAAACTAGACAAATCCTGAGAAACAGACCCTTGCCAGGCCTGCCCTGTTGATGTTTTGCAATATGCTGTAGGTACCTCTGGCAGGTACAGGGTTGAAACTTCAGCACAAACTTGTTTATAGCGCTGCCGTGAGCCGTGTCAGCTGCTTCCTGCTAACACTTGTACAAGACTCCCTTTGCAAGCTGTTCCCTCAATGTCAACCAGTGAGGAATTATTGCTGTTGGCCGAAGGCCTCTGCATTCATATGCAAGTCTTGTGGAGAAGCTAAAAACAGTGAGAATGAGGGCTCACTTCACTCAGAGCTGGCAGAGCTGGGTGGGCGGCCATGACGGTGACTTTATTTACTCATATCTAAACGAGCAGTTCCTCCTACTCATTTTGTTTTTGCCCCTCTCCATATTTTTGCAGGGTGTGAACCGGGTGTCCCCCTGAGCCACACACCACTGTCTTCCCGGTACCTGAGATACTTCCCGGTGAATTTACAGGGTTTAAATCTCCCTCGGGGGAAAAAAATGGCTGCCAAATCTCAGGCCAATAGGAAGCTGCAACATCATCAGTTGTGTTGCGTCCTATTGGATAGCGATTTTAATCCCCTTTCAAAATCCAGGAAGTAATACCGATAACTTCCCCAGTAAGTATCTCTGGTGCTGGGGGTGTCCCGGGCGCTGAAAACAGGGAGGCTCAACTTCCGGAAAAAAACCCTATACAAAAAACAGGTTAATTAGGTGTACCCAAATCCGACCCCTCCAAGTCACGGCCCCAAGCTGTGATCTACATGTTTAGGGATCCCCAATTTGCTGGATGGTGCTAAGCCTTGGTGCAGGGGAGCGCAAACTTTTTAAGCTGCGCCCCCCTGCCAGGCCTCCCCCGGTCTCCCGCCCCCTCTCCTACCTTCCACATGCGTCAATGATGCTCCGGAGTCGTGTGACGTCACGACCCCGCAGTGTTATTTCACACCGTGTTGCCATGGAGACACGTCTGAAACAAGGTATGTTTCCTTGTTGCAGAGGCCTCGCGCGATCCCCGGCACTAAATTAAATGCCTGGGGGACGAGCACGTGCCTCTGCAACGGCCCGCGCTCCCCCCCCCCCCCCCCGTTTGCGCACCGCTGCCTTAGTGTATCTTAAAGGGCCATTTACTTGAATTCTGGGTGATAAGCCAGACTTTTAAGTCTTCCATCACCGTTAAAAGCAGGGACTCGCTAAATAAAGCCGTGGTGCTATCCTAGACATCGCCGCGCGGGCGGCTGGCGGTTTTGTAGCTCTTGGGTCTTCTAAAACATTGCAGGGTCAGGTCACTTTAGCAAAGGGCTGACCACAAAACGTAGCCGTGGCGTCAGGAAGCAACAAGACACGTATAGCCACGTATAGGAGAGTGTAAACTGGTAGATAACCTGCCAAAGGAATCGGAGCCCTGACGCGACGCCATCATGTGTAAGCGCGTTCAGCACGGAACGTACCGTGCACCTCGCAGGTAACCCGCTCAATCATTAACCCGCTCAATCATTAACCCGCTCAATCATTAACCCGCTCAATCATTAACCCGCTCAAACATTAACCCGCTTAATCATTAACCCGCTCAATCATTAACCCGCTCAATCATTAACCCGCTCAATCATTAACCCGCTCAATCATTAAACCGCTCAATCATTAAACCGCTCAATCATTAACCCGCTCAATCATTAACCCGCTCAATCATTAACCCGCTCAATCATTAACCCGCTCAATCATTAACCCGCTCAATCATTAACCCGCTCAAACATTAACCCGCTTAATCATTAACCCGCTCAATCATTAACCCGCTCAATCATTAACCCGCTCAATCATTAACCCGCTCAATCATTAAACCGCTCAATCATTAAACCGCTCAATCATTAACCCGCTCAATCATTAACCCGCTCAATCATTAACCCGCTCAATCATTAACCCGCTCAATCATTAACCCGCTCAATCATTAAACCGCTCAATCATTAAACCGCTCAATCATTAACCCGCTCAATCATTAACCCGCTCAATCATTAACCCGCTCAATCATTAACCCGCTCAATCATTAACCCGCTCAATCATTAACCCGCTCAATCATTAAACCGCTCAATCATTAAACCGCTCAATCATTAACCCGCTCAATCATTAACCCGCTCAATCATTAACCCGCTCAATCATTAAACCGCTCAATCATTAACCCGCTCAATCATTAACCCGCTCAATCATTAAACCGCTCAATCATTAACCCGCTCAATCATTGCCTGATCTCGAAGGACAGTTGAAACAAGTTTTCCTTGGCATGTTAGAGCCTTAAAGCAGCATGAGTTTGTCAGGAAATGCATTGCTTCTCCCCGATGTGTTCCCTCGCTGCTTCTCCCCGATGTATTCCCTCGCTGCTTCTCCCCGATGTATTCCCTCGCTGCTTCTCCCCGATGTATTCCCTCGCTGCTTCTCCCCGATGTATTCCCTCGCTGCTTCTCCCCGATGTGTTCCCTCGCTGCTTCTCCCCGATGTATTCCCTCGCTGCTTCTCCCCGATGTGTTCCCTCGCTGCTTCTCCCCGATGTATTCCCTCGCTGCTTCTCCCCGATGTGTTCCCTCGCTGCTTCTCCCCGATGTGTTCCCTCGCTGCTTCTCCCCGATGTGTTCCCTCGCTGCTTCTCCCTGATGTATTCCCTCGCTGCTTCTCCCCGATGTGTTCCCTCGCTGCTTCTCCCCGATGTGTTCCCTCGCTGCTTCTCCCCGATGTGTTCCCTCGCTGCTTCTCCCCGATGTGTTCCCTCGCTGCTTCTCCCCGATGTGTTCCCTCGCTGCTTCTCCCCGATGTATTCCCTCGCTGCTTCTCCCCGATGTGTTCCCTCGCTGCTTCTCCCCGATGTATTCCCTCGCTGCTTCTCCCCGATGTATTCCCTCGCTGCTTCTCCCCGATGTGTTCCCTCGCTGCTTCTCCCCGATGTATTCCCTCGCTGCTTCTCCCCGATGTATTCCCTCGCTGCTTCTCCCCGATGTATTCCCTCGCTGCTTCTCCCCGATGTATTCCCTCGCTGCTTCTCCCCGATGTGTTCCCTCGCTGCTTCTCCCCGATGTGTCCCTCGCTGCTTCTCCCCGATGTATTCCCTCGCTGCTTCTCCCCGATGTGTTCCCTCGCTGCTTCTCCCCGATGTATTCCATGTGCCGCGCGCATCCGCTGTTTTTTCTGTTTGTCCTCTAGTCCTATCTCTCTTTTCAATCTGGAAAGCCCAAGGCCAGACGAGCACCGCTCCACTGCTTACAAACCTTTGCCGAGGTCACTGTGCAGAGATATCCAGCGGTAGAGCCGTCTGCAGGAATGTGAGCTTGGGGCGGGGGACATGGTTTGTTCAGTCCTCAGATACAACTCTGTGGCTGCTGGACTCGATAACTGTGTAACTCAGGGGTTCTCAACTCCAGTCCTCAAGACCCCCCAACAGGTAATACCTAACGTAGCAAACAACAGTTACTTCCACAATCTATACCATAAAGAGGAAGGTTTGGGTTCCAGGTGTGGCACTACTCTTAAAGCAGAGGTGTACTCATCAAAGTGTCTTGCCTGGGATAGGGGAAAATGGCCACGTAGTTGGAGGCTTTATGAAACGCAAAGGCAATTTACATTCAATCTTCTGCTCATTAATGGGGAGCAGAAAGGAGACGGCATGTATGAGTTACACCGGGGGTCCTCAACTCCAGTCAGGACCCCCCAACAGGTCAGATTTTCAGAATATCCCAGTCAAAGACTGAGCCACTGATTGAGCCACCTGTGCTGAAGCAGGGATATCCTGAAAACCTTGGCTGGAGCTGAGAACCCGTGGTGTACCTCACATATACAGTATCCTCTTTATGGTACAGGTATAGATTGTGGAAATAACTCTTGTTTGCTGCGTTAGGAATTAAGGGAAGGGGGGAACACGCACTTCTCACTAACAATAGCTGCAGGGCAGAATGAAATGCAGGCGCTCCTTGGCAACGCCCTCCGTAATTAGCCCTTAATGAGACTAAAACTTATTGCACCTCGCACACCAAATACCCAGCGGCGTGTTCCCAGACTGTTGCTGAGACCTGTTAGAACGGCGTTCCCCATGTTTAGTAAGCAGCGCTATTCTAGTAACCACCTTCCAGCGCTGGGAAACGGCGTGCGGCCACTGAAGTGAACGGGTTTGAGACCTGCTCAATGAACACGGGCCTTCAGTCTCCCCGTCTTAAACGCATGATGTCTAGTGAACAGAGGGTAGAATAATATGTGTATACTTATCTAAGTACAGTATAAACTTAAAGATGCGGTTATTTATATTCTTTTTATGTATGCTGTAGCAATCTAGTCATTTGGGGGGGTTAAAATAACTGCAATTCTCTGCCATAAGAAGTGGGGGTTATGCTGCATGTTAATGTGCACGGTCCCGTTTTAACCCCCGCACCTTGCTACAGAAAACACCATTTTACAGGAGAAATATAAAAGAAATAAAACAGAGATATTTATGGGAACTGCCTCTCGGTGTAGTAAAAGTAAATGTCTCGCACCCCGCGTACGCGCGGCGATTACGCGTAGAAGTGATGTTTGTGGGAGGGACACATCTCTTATAGTAAATGTCTCGCACCTCGCGTACGCGCGGCGATTACGCATAGAAGTGATGTTTGTGGGAGGGACACATCTCTTATAGTAAATGTCTCGCACCTCGCGTACGCGCGGCGATTACGCGTAGAAGTGATGTTTGTGGGAGGGATACATCTCTTATAGTAAATGTCTCGCTCCTCGCGTACGCGCGGCAATTACGCGTAGAAGTGATGTTTGTGGGAGGGACACATCTCTTATAGTAAATGTCTCGCTCCTCGCGTACGCGCGGCGATTACGCGTAGAAGTGATGTTTGTGGGAGGGACACATCTCTTATAGTAAATGTCTCGCTCCTCGCGTACGCGCGGCGATTACGCGTAGAAGTGATGTTTGTGGGAGGGATACATCTCTTATAGTAAATGTCTCGCTCCTCGCGTACGCGCGGCGATTACGCGTAGAAGTGATGTTTGTGGGAGGGACACATCTCTTATAGTAAATGTCTCGCACCTCGCGTACGCGCGGCGATTACGCGTAGAAGTGATGTTTGTGGGAGGGACACATCTCTTATAGTAAATGTCTCGCACCTCGCGTACGCGCGGCGATTACGCGTAGAAGTGATGTTTGTGGGAGGGACACATCTCTTATAGTAAATGTCTCGCACCTCGCGTACGCGCGGCGATTACACGTAGAAGTGATGTTTGTGGGAGGGACACATCTCTTATAGTAAATGTCTCGCTCCTCGCGTACGCGCGGCGATTACGCGTAGAAGTGATGTTTGTGGGAGGGACACATCTCTTATAGTAAATGTCTCGCACCTCGCGTACGCGCGGCGATTACGCGTAGAAGTGATGTTTGTGGGAGGGATACATCTCTTATAGTATATGTCTCGCACCTCGCGTACGCGCGGCGATTACGCGTAGAAGTGATGTTTGTGGGAGGGACACATCTCTTATAGTAAATGTCTCGCACCCCGCGTACGCGCGGCGATTACGCGTAGAAGTGATGTTTGTAGGAGGGACACATGTCTTATAGTAAATGTCTCGCACCTCGCGTACGCGCGGCGATTACGTGTAGAAGTGATGTTTGTAGGAGGGACACATCTCTTATAGTAAATGTCTCGCACCTCGCGTACGCGCGGCGATTACGCGTAGAAGTGATGTTTGTGGGAGGGATACATCTCTTATAGTAAATGTCTCGCACCCCGCGTACGCGCGGCGATTACGCGTAGAAGTGATGTTTGTGGGAGGGACACATCTCTTATAGTAAATGTCTCGCTCCTCGCGTACGCGCGGCGATTACGCGTAGAAGTGATGTTTGTGGGAGGGACACATCTCTTATAGTAAATGTCTCGCACCTCGCGTACGCGCGGCGATTACGCGTAGAAGTGATGTTTGTGGGAGGGACACATCTCTTATAGTAAATGTCTCGCACCTCGCGTACGCGCGGCGATTACGCGTAGAAGTGATGTTTGTGGGAGGGACACATCTCTTATAGTAAATGTCTCGCACCTCGCGTACGCGCGGCGATTACGCGTAGAAGTGATGTTTGTGGGAGGGACACATCTCTTATAGTAAATGTCTCGCACCTCGCGTACGCGCGGCGATTACGCGTAGAAGTGATGTTTGTGGGAGGGACACATCTCTTATAGTAAATGTCTCGCACCTCGCGTACGCGCGGCGATTACGCGTAGAAGTGATGTTTGTGGGAGGGATACATCTCTTATAGTAAATGTCTCGCACCTCGCGTACGCGCGGCGATTACGCGTAGAAGTGATGTTTGTGGGAGGGACACATCTCTTATAGTAAATATCTCGCACCTCGCGTACGCGCGGCGATTACCCGTAGAAGCGATGTTTGTGGGAGGGACACATCTCTTATAGTAAATGTCTCGCACCTCGCGTACGCGCGGCGATTACGCGTAGAAGCGATGTTTGTGGGAGGGATACATCTCTTATAGTAAATGTCTCGCTCCTCGCGTACGCGCGGCGATTACGCGCAGAAGTGATGTTTGTGGGAGGGACACATCTCTTATAGTAAATGTCTCGCACCTCGCGTACGCGCGGCGATTACGCGCAGAAGTGATGTTTGTGGGAGGGACACATCTCTTATAGTAAATGTCTCGCGCCTCGCGTACGCGCGGCGATTACGCGTAGAAGCGATGTTTGTGGGAGGGACACATCTCTTATAGTAAATGTCTCGCACCTCGCGTACGCGCGGCGATTACGCGTAGAAGCGATGTTTGTGGGAGGGACACATCTCTTATAGTAAATGTCTCGCACCTCGCGTACGCGCGGCGATTACGCGTAGAAGTGATGTTTGTGGGAGGGACACATCTCTTATAGTAAATGTCTCGCACCTCGCGTACGCGCGGCGATTACGCGTAGAAGTGATGTTTGTGGGAGGGATACATCTCTTATAGTAAATGTCTCGCACCTCGCGTACGCGCGGCGATTACCCGTAGAAGTGATGTTTGTGGGAGGGACACATCTCTTATAGTAAATGTCTCGCACCTCGCGTACGCGCGGCGATTACGCGTAGAAGTGATGTTTGTGGGAGGGATACATCTCTTATAGTAAATGTCTCGCACCTCGCGTACGCGCGGCGATTACACGTAGAAGTGATGTTTGTGGGAGGGACACATCTCTTATAGTAAATGTCTCGCACCTCGCGTACGCGCGGCGATTACGCGTAGAAGTGATGTTTGTGGGAGGGACACATCTCTTATAGTAAATGTCTCGCTCCTCGCGTACGCGCGGCGATTACGCGTAGAAGTGATGTTTGTGGGAGGGACACATCTCTTATAGTAAATGTCTCGCTCCTCGCGTACGCGCGGCGATTACGCGTAGAAGTGATGTTTGTGGGAGGGACACATCTCTTATAGTAAATGTCTCGCTCCTCGCGTACGCGCGGCGATTACGCGTAGAAGTGATGTTTGTGGGAGGGACACATCTCTTATAGTAAATGTCTCGCACCTCGCGTACGCGCGGCGATTACGCGTAGAAGTGATGTTTGTGGGAGGGACACATCTCTTATAGTAAATGTCTCGCACCTCGCGTACGCGCGGCGATTACGCGTAGAAGTGATGTTTGTGGGAGGGATACATCTCTTATAGTAAATGTCTCGCACCTCGCGTACGCGCGGCGATTACGCGTAGAAGCGATGTTTGTGGGAGGGACACATCTCTTATAGTAAATGTCTCGCACCTCGCGTACGCGCGGCGATTACGCGTAGAAGTGATGTTTGTAGGAGGGACACATCTCTTATAGTAAATGTCTCGCTCCTCGCGTACGCGCGGCGATTACGCGTAGAAGCGATGTTTGTGGGAGGGATACATCTCTTATAGTAAATGTCTCGCACCTCGCGTACGCGCGGCGATTACGCGTAGAAGTGATGTTTGTGGGAGGGACACATCTCTTATAGTAAATGTCTCGCACCTCGCGTACGCGCGGCGATTACGCGTAGAAGTGATGTTTGTGGGAGGGACACATCTCTTATAGTAAATGTCTCGCACCTCGCGTACGCGCGGCGATTACGCGTAGAAGCGATGTTTGTAGGAGGGACACATCTCTTATAGTAAATGTCTCGCTCCTCGCGTACGCGCGGCGATTACGCGTAGAAGTGATGTTTGTGGGAGGGACACATCTCTTATAGTAAATGTCTCGCACCTCGCGTACGCGCGGCGATTACGCATAGAAGTGATGTTTGTGGGAGGGATACATCTCTTATAGTAAATGTCTCGCACCTCGCGTACGCGCGGCGATTACGCGTAGAAGCGATGTTTGTAGGAGGGACACATCTCTTATAGTAAATGTCTCGCACCTCGCGTACGCGCGGCGATTACCCGTAGAAGTGATGTTTGTGGGAGGGATACATCTCTTATAGTAAATGTCTCGCACCTCGCGTACGCGCGGCGATTACGCGTAGAAGCGATGTTTGTAGGAGGGACACATCTCTTATAGTAAATGTCTCGCACCTCGCGTACGCGCGGCGATTACACGTAGAAGTGATGTTTGTGGGAGGGATACATCTCTTATAGTAAATGTCTCGCACCTCGCGTACGCGCGGCGATTACGCGTAGAAGTGATGTTTGTGGGAGGGACACATCTCTTATAGTAAATGTCTCGCGCCTCGCGTACGCGCGGCGATTACGCGTAGAAGTGATGTTTGTGGGAGGGACACATCTCTTATAGTAAATGTCTCGCGCCTCGCGTACGCGCGGCGATTACGCGTAGAAGTGATGTTTGTGGGAGGGACACATCTCTTATAGTAAATGTCTCGCTCCTCGCGTACGCGCGGCGATTACACGTAGAAGTGATGTTTGTGGGAGGGACACATCTCTTATAGTAAATGTCTCGCACCTCGCGTACGCGCGGCGATTACGCGTAGAAGTGATGTTTGTGGGAGGGACACATCTCTTATAGTAAATGTCTCGCTCCTCGCGTACGCGCGGCGATTACGCGTAGAAGCGATGTTTGTGGGAGGGACACATCTCTTATAGTAAATGTCTCGCACCTCGCGTACGCGCGGCGATTACGCGTAGAAGTGATGTTTGTAGGAGGGACACATCTCTTATAGTAAATGTCTCGCACCTCGCGTACGCGCGGCGATTACCCGTAGGAGCGATGTTTGTGGGAGGGATACATCTCTTATAGTAAATGTCTCGCACCCCGCGTACGCGCGGCGATTACGCGTAGAAGTGATGTTTGTGGGAGGGACACATCTCTTATAGTAAATGTCTCGCACCTCGCGTACGCGCGGCGATTACACGTAGAAGTGATGTTTGTAGGAGGGATACATCTCTTATAGTAAATGTCTCGCACCTCGCGTACGCGCGGCGATTACGCGTAGAAGTGATGTTTGTGGGAGGGACACATCTCTTATAGTAAATGTCTCGCACCTCGCGTACGCGCGGCGATTTCGCGTAGAAGCGATGTTTGTGGGAGGGACACATCTCTTATAGTAAATGTCTCGCACCTCGCGTACGCGCGGCGATTTCGCGTAGAAGTGGTGTTTGTGGGAGGGACACATCTCTTATAGTAAATGTCTCGCACCTCGCGTACGCGCGGCGATTACACGTAGAAGTGATGTTTGTGGGAGGGACACATCTCTTATAGTAAATGTCTCGCACCTCGCGTACGCGCGGCGATTACGCGTAGAAGCGATGTTTGTGGGAGGGACACATCTCTTATAGTAAATGTCTCGCACCTCGCGTACGCGCGGCGATTACGCGTAGAAGTGATGTTTGTGGGAGGGACACATCTCTTATAGTAAATGTCTCGCACCTCGCGTACGCGCGGCGATTACGCGTAGAAGTGATGTTTGTAGGAGGGACACATCTCTTATAGTAAATGTCTCGCACCTCGCGTACGCGCGGCGATTACGCGTAGAAGTGATGTTTGTGGGAGGGACACATCTCTTATAGTAAATGTCTCGCACCCCGCGTACGCGCGGCGATTACGCGTAGAAGTGATGTTTGTGGGAGGGACACATCTCTTATAGTAAATGTCTCGCACCTCGCGTACGCGCGGCGATTACACGTAGAAGTGATGTTTGTGGGAGGGACACATCTCTTATAGTAAATGTCTCGCACCTCGCGTACGCGCGGCGATTACGCGTAGAAGCGATGTTTGTGGGAGGGACACATCTCTTATAGTAAATGTCTCGCGCCTCGCGTACGCGCGGCGATTACGCGTAGAAGTGATGTTTGTGGGAGGGACACATCTCTTATAGTAAATGTCTCGCACCTCGCGTACGCGCGGCGATTACGCGTAGGAGCGATGTTTGTGGGAGGGATACATCTCTTATAGTAAACGTCTCGCACCTCGCGTACGCGCGGCGATTACGCGTAGAAGTGATGTTTGTGGGAGGGATACATCTCTTATAGTAAATGTCTCGCACCTCGCGTACGCGCGGCGATTACGTGTAGAAGCGATGTTTGTGGGAGGGACACATCTCTTATAGTAAATGTCTCGCACCTCGCGTACGCGCGGCGATTACGCGTAGAAGTGATGTTTGTGGGAGGGACACATCTCTTATAGTAAATGTCTCGCACCTCGCGTACGCGCGGCGATTACGCGTAGAAGTGATGTTTGTGGGAGGGACACATCTCTTATAGTAAATGTCTCGCACCCCGCGTACGCGCGGCGATTACGCGTAGAAGTGATGTTTGTGGGAGGGACACATCTCTTATAGTAAATGTCTCGCGCCTCGCGTACGCGCGGCGATTACGCGTAGAAGTGATGTTTGTGGGAGGGACACATCTCTTATAGTAAATGTCTCGCACCTCGCGTACGCGCGGCGATTACGCGTAGAAGTGATGTTTGTGGGAGGGACACATCTCTTATAGTAAATGTCTCGCACCTCGCGTACGCGCGGCGATTACCCGTAGAAGCGATGTTTGTGGGAGGGACACATCTCTTATAGTAAATGTCTCGCTCCTCGCGTACGCGAGGCGATTACCCGTAGAAGCGATGTTTGTAGGAGGGACACATCTCTTATAGTAAATGTCTCGCACCTCGCGTACGCGCGGCGATTACGCGTAGAAGTGATGTTTGTGGGAGGGACACATCTCTTATAGTAAATGTCTCGCTCCTCGCGTACGCGCGGCGATTACGCGTAGAAATGATGTTTGTGGGAGGGATACATCTCTTATAGTAAATGTCTCGCACCTCGCGTACGCGCGGCGATTACGCGTAGAAATGATGTTTGTGGGAGGGATACATCTCTTATAGTAAACGTCTCGCACCTCGCGTACGCGCGGCGATTACGCGTAGAAGTGATGTTTGTGGGAGGGATACATCTCTTATAGTAAATGTCTCGCACCTCGCGTACGCGCGGCGATTACGCGTAGAAGTGATGTTTGTGGGAGGGACACATCTCTTATAGTAAATGTCTCGCACCTCGCGTACGCGCGGCGATTACGCGTAGAAGTGATGTTTGTAGGAGGGACACATCTCTTATAGTAAATGTCTCGCACCTCGCGTACGCGCGGCGATTACGCGTAGAAGTGATGTTTGTAGGAGGGACACATCTCTTATAGTAAATGTCTCGCACCTCGCGTACGCGCGGCGATTACGCGTAGAAGTGATGTTTGTGGGAGGGATACATCTCTTATAGTAAATGTCTCGCTCCTCGCGTACGCGCGGCGATTACGCGTAGAAATGATGTTTGTGGGAGGGATACATCTCTTATAGTAAATGTCTCGCACCTCGCGTACGCGCGGCGATTACGTGTAGAAGTGATGTTTGTGGGAGGGATACATCTCTTATAGTAAATGTCTCGCACCTCGCGTACGCGCGGCGATTACGCGTAGAAGTGATGTTTGTGGGAGGGACACATCTCTTATAGTAAATGTCTCGCACCTCGCGTACGCGCGGCGATTACGCGTAGAAGTGATGTTTGTAGGAGGGACACATCTCTTATAGTAAATGTCTCGCACCTCGCGTACGCGCGGCGATTACGCGTAGAAGCGATGTTTGTGGGAGGGACACATCTCTTATAGTAAATGTCTCGCTCCTCGCGTACGCGCGGCGATTACGCGTAGAAGTGATGTTTGTGGGAGGGACACATCTCATAGTAAATGTCTCGCACCTCGCGTACGCGCGGCGATTACACGTAGAAGTGATGTTTGTGGGAGGGACACATCTCTTATAGTAAATGTCTCGCTCCTCGCGTACGCGCGGCGATTACGTGTAGAAGTGATGTTTGTGGGAGGGACACATCTCTTATAGTAAATATCTCGCACCTCGCGTACGCGCGGCGATTACGCGTAGAAGCGTTGTTTGTAGGAGGGACACATCTCTTATAGTAAATGTCTCGCACCTCGCGTACGCGCGGCGATTACGCGTAGAAGTGATGTTTGTAGGAGGGACACATCTCTTATAGTAAATGTCCCGCACCTCGCGTACGCGCGGCGATTACGCGTAGAAGTGATGTTTGTGGGAGGGACACATCTCTTATAGTAAATGTCTCGCACCTCGCGTACGCGCGGCGATTACGCGTAGAAGTGATGTTTGTGGGAGGGACACATCTCTTATAGTAAATGTCTCGCACCTCGCGTACGCGCGGCGATTACGCGTAGAAGTGATGTTTGTGGGAGGGACACATCTCTTATAGTAAATGTCTCGCGCCTCGCGTACGCGCGGCGATTACGCGTAGAAGTGATGTTTGTGGGAGGGACACATCTCTTATAGTAAATGTCTCGCTCCTCGCGTACGCGCGGCGATTACGCGTAGAAGTGATGTTTGTGGGAGGGACACATCTCTTATAGTAAATGTCTCGCTCCTCGCGTACGCGCGGCGATTACGCGTAGAAGGGATGTTTGTGGGAGGGACACATCTCATAGTAAATGTCTCGCACCTCGCGTACGCGCGGCGATTACGCGTAGAAGTGATGTTTGTGGGAGGGATACATCTCTTATAGTAAATGTCTCGCACCTCGCGTACGCGCGGCGATTACGCGTAGAAGCGATGTTTGTGGGAGGGATACATCTCTTATAGTAAATGTCTCGCACCTCGCGTACGCGCGGCGATTACGCGTAGAAGCGATGTTTGTGGGAGGGATACATCTCTTATAGTAAATGTCTCGCACCTCGCGTACGCGCGGCGATTACGTGTAGAAGTGATGTTTGTGGGAGGGATACATCTCTTATAGTAAATATCTCGCACCTCGCGTACGCGCGGCGATTACGCGTAGAAGTGATGTTTGTGGGAGGGACACATCTCTTATAGTAAATGTCTCGCACCTCGCGTACGCGCGGCGATTACGCGTAGAAGTGATGTTTGTGGGAGGGACACATCTCTTATAGTAAATGTCTCGCACCTCGCGTACGCGCGGCGATTACGCGTAGAAGCGATGTTTGTGGGAGGGATACATCTCTTATAGTAAATGTCTCGCACCTCGCGTACGCGCGGCGATTACGCGTAGAAGTGATGTTTGTGGGAGGGACACATCTCTTATAGTAAATGTCTCGCTCCTCGCGTACGCGCGGCGATTACGCGTAGAAGTGATGTTTGTGGGAGGGACACATCTCTTATAGTAAATGTCTCGCGCCTCGCGTACGCGCGGCGATTACGCGTAGAAGTGATGTTTGTGGGAGGGATACATCTCTTATAGTAAATGTCTCGCACCTCGCGTACGCGCGGCGATTACGCGTAGAAGTGATGTTTGTGGGAGGGACACATCTCTTATAGTAAATGTCTCGCACCTCGCGTACGCGCGGCGATTACGCGTAGAAGTGATGTTTGTGGGAGGGACACATCTCTTATAGTAAATGTCTCGCTCCTCGCGTACGCGCGGCGATTACGCGTAGAAGTGATGTTTGTGGGAGGGACACATCTCTTATAGTAAATGTCTCGCACCTCGCGTACGCGCGGCGATTACGCGTAGAAGTGATGTTTGTGGGAGGGACACATCTCTTATAGTAAATGTCTCGCACCTCGCGTACGCGCGGCGATTACGCGTAGAAGTGATGTTTGTGGGAGGGACACATCTCTTATAGTAAATGTCTCGCACCTCGCGTACGCGCGGCGATTACGCGTAGAAGCGATGTTTGTGGGAGGGATACATCTCTTATAGTAAATGTCTCGCACCTCGCGTACGCGCGGCGATTACCCGTAGAAGTGATGTTTGTGGGAGGGACACATCTCTTATAGTAAATATCTCGCGCCTCGCGTACGCGCGGCGATTACCCATAGAAGTGATGTTTGTGGGAGGGATACATCTCTTATAGTAAATGGTTTTAGAAAACACAATCAGTGGGAAATGGACTTAAGCTGGAATGTCTTCTTCGTAGAGTATGCCCCATACATTGCAGAATAAAAGCATCAGTCCCTTTATCTCGAGCATTTTCTCAGCTAATTATAAGATATAGATATAAGAAATAGACTAGATATAAGAATAGATATAAGATACGTTCTCATGGACATTAACATGCCCCCCCCTGGCGATGGTATTCCTGATGATTTCATGGCGTCTGCTTTTCACAGGTGTGACATAACACCATCAATATTCCTTCGTTTGGAGGCTGACAGCTTGTAAAAACAAGCAAGCATTGGTATTTGACAGGCACTATGCGGTGCAGGGCGTGCAGGAGGAAACGCTTTGGTTCTTGTGCTCCCGGACGGCTCTTTTACAGTAATCTGGGTGTTTGATGGTTACTTTCCGTGTTTTGGACTTTTGACTACATAAAGTACAATTATTCTCTGAAATACCTGCACTAAATGTCCACAATGTTCACTTTTGTCCCAGACATGATGTTGCTGACGGAAACCTTTCCATGGAGGTATGCAGAACATGTTAGCCCTGAAACAATTGTTTTAACTGTTACAAATACAGCCACACAGCCCCATTCACAGGGAAACTGGGCCTGGCATGGAACAGCTCATAGCATCGGAATGCATAGCTCAAGGGGAAACTCTCTTCTAAGCAAATGTCGTCACCCAGGAACAAGAAATTCATTGTGGGTCGATGATGTCGCATCAGGAAACTTGTATCCCACTAAACAAATCTCTGATTTCACTTCGTAAAGTTATGGAACAGCCACAGTTGTAAAAAAATGCAGCTGTGAACTTTCTGTAGCCCTCTGAATACCAGAGCGTCTGCACAGCGCCGAATGGGCGATGGGGGCCTATTAAAACTGGGTATAAACTTTACTCCATGTTTTCTCCGCACTGTCTTGGATAGTCTGCACAGATAAAATTAACCACAATGAATTGCAGGGCCCTGTGGCAGCAAAATGCTGCAGGAGGTGACAAAATGTTCTCCTCAGTTATGAGAACCAGGCTTGGACCCTATGGGAATGTTAGAGTAATTTGCCAATGCTCCAGCAGAGCCAAAGGGGTTGTTCATTAAACGGCTGTAGGGGAAATCGGGGGAGCTCTCCCATTAACTTTGGCACTGTCACAGTATAAGGAATAATCCACAACGTATCTAAAAGTTGCAATTTGCACATTTTTGTCATGTTTACTTATGAGCAATAAAAGATATTCTGCATGTACGGCAGGCATATTCAGGCCTGTGTTTTCAGAAAGTGGTCAGTCTTTTTGGATAGTCCATACTAATACATATTAATACTAAACTGCCCTCATACACCTGTGCAAAGGGTGCATCTCACAATGTTACAGACTGTTGATACACTTCACTGGGAATGACAATGTATCATGCCACAATGACCAATGGAATTGTCACATGTGTTCAGTAACTAATTCCTATTCTGGTTGGACCAGTAACTGGGGAATAGTTCAGAGCTGAAGACCCAATGCATTGCTGACTCTCTGTTTCTCTGATTCCCAGTTGGACCAGCTAGATAAGGCTGCAGAAGCTGCTCACACATTCTTTATGGCCAATCCAGAGCACATGGAAATACAGCATAACCTAGACACCTACCAAACCATGACAGATCTCCCTCTGGTTGACAGGGAGCGACGGGCTCATGTGGTGAGTGCACACAGGCTTTTCCTTGACCCCATGTTATGTAGCCAGGCCTTGAGTACAGAGGGTACCTAAAGTTTAGATGGCATGGGAAAAAGACATAAGCTTCTGTATACAAATGCGCAATATCAGATCATTTGACAAACTTTGCCATGTCCTGTACTTTGTCACATTTGTCTACAACAAGAGACTAAAAGGCCCTAATTATACATACAACCTGCACTTAGATGCAGCATTAGGGACGTTTTGCCTCATGTGGTAGACATTTGGTCACAAACTCAGTAGCGCTCCAAATGACACTATATATATATATATATATATATAAAGCAGAAAGTGACTAAAAGGCCCTAATTATACATACAACCTGCACATATACAATGTAGTGTGTTTGGGGTTTGAGCTTGCTGACTGTGTATGTCACATTGTTGATGTTATAAGATCATTCCCCCTGTGTTCAGTCATATCGTCTCTCTGGTTGTCTTTCTAAACTCGGTGCCTCTGTTCCTGCGATGCTGTCACCGGTCCCAGCGCAAGGACCAAAATAATCATCTCTTTGCAACCTTTTCAGATACTCAGATGCATGTATATATGTATATTGTTTATATGTATATGTGTTTATATGTATATATGTTTATATGTATATATGTATATATGTATATATGTATATATGTATATATGTATATTGTTTATATGTATATATGTATATATGTATATTCTTTATATGTATATATGTATATATATGGAACACACAATAGATGCCGCAATCAAATCACCCTTGTGTGATTAAATAATCAGTTAACCAGAGGTCAAGGTAAAAGGTAACCCTCTGGTGGTGCTACCGACCCAAAGGAATAATATGACTAAAAAGGAGGGAGAGTAGGGTCAAAAAGGTGCACTCAAATGCTGAATTATGAAAAATAGAAATGGACTTTATTAACAAAGAGTATAAAAAACACAAAAGACAGACCCACACAATGTATATATGTTTATATGTATATAGTTTATATGTATATATGTTTATATGTATATATGTATATATGTATATATGTTTATATGTATATTGTTTATATGTATATATGTATATATGTTTATATGTATATATGTATATTGTTTATATGTTTATATGTTTATATGTATATATGTATATATGTTTATATGTATATATGTATATTGTTTATATGTATATTCTTTATATGTATATATGACCATAGCACATTTTAAACACTCATCTATCACTCGGGTTCTTCAATTTTGCAGAATCAGACCCATATTTACCTGACTATATTAACCCTTCGTGCACACTTCAGATCATTCATTTGAATTGGCTTTAAAAGGGCAATCCACCTTAACCAGCCCCCTATTCGGTATAGGGTGGGAATAAAGCATGGCCCCCAGAGCTGCACCATGCGTATTTAAGCTTCGGGGATCCCACGGTTGCATGAGATACGGGTGAAGTTATCGGTATCACTTCCTGGGGTTTTAAAGTGGATTCAAAGGACTGTCCAATAGGAAGCCGCACCCGGTGGTGTTTCGGCTTCCAATTGACCTGAAATGTAGCAGCCATTTTATTTCTCCCCCAAGGGTGGAGATTAAAACTACGGTAAGTTACTTCACTGGTAGGTACCTTGGTAACCGAGGGTTCCCCAAAGCTACAAATTGTGGTGATCTGGGCAGCCATTTTGTTTGGCTGTGTTTGCCTCCCCTTGGTTCGCATCCTGTAACAAAATGGGGCTATTAATGGTTAGGGGCGACTTTTAAGGTTAATTAGTTGCCAGCTATTAGAACATATTACATTGTGTCAAGAAAAGCAGTGAATTGAAGCTTAATAACATCTGAGATTGTCGCTGACTCTGCTGCTTCTTGCAATGGGATACTTTTTCCGCGTGACGCCTGCATAATCATTGAGGGCGATTAGTTTAGCAGATGGAAAATATACTTCCTTTTTCAATCATTTCTGGGAACTAAAATTGGAAAAACATACAAGTAAAGTAACAGAACATGTTCTTTAAAAACAAATTACACCCCCAACCCGGAACAAAATTCTGCATTGTACAATCACACAGAGTATAGTGTTGTATACATGTATCCCCAATAAATTCCTACGTAAGAAAATAAATAACATAGTGGAGGAATGTAATGTGAGGTTGAATCATAAATCAAGAGGAGCTTCGAAATGTATCCGAGTGTTTATCAATAAATCTGACATTTCTACCTCCGAGTGGGTTTTGCTTCTGAGCTTTACTGCCACATCTGTGCTCGACTTGTGTGTGGCAGCTAGATAGTTAAATAGTTAAAGCCAGGACTTTGTTTAACCCTCTGCCTGAGCAATCTGTTCCGAGCCTTTCTGGCAGCGAGGAGGGGAAAGGGAGGAACGAGGAGCATTTTGCCAGCTGCACACACCTGCGCACTCCTGCTCACATCCACTCTCTCCTGCGCACACCTGCTCACATACTCACTCCTGCACACACCTGCTCACATCCGCACACACCTGCGCACTCCTGCTCACATCCACTCACTCCTGCACACACCTGCTCACTCGTGCGCACACCTGCTCACATCCACTCACTCCTGCACACACCTGCGCACTCCTGCTCACATCCACTCTCTCCTGCGCACACCTGCTCACATCCACTCACACCTGCGCACTCCTGCTCACATCCACTCTCTCCTGCACACACCTGCTCACTTCTGCGCACACCTGCTAACTCCTTCTCACTCCTGTGCACACCGCGATTTGCTACAATTCGGTGACGGCCCATCTGAAATGGTCAACAGAAATAAAATGAATCCCTTTACTGCTAAATGGTACAGCACATAGCCAGAATGCAAGAACTGATTGGGTTAAGAATTAGGGTGTCTTTTCTATCAGAACAAGAAAAAAAAGTAGAAAATTGCTCTTTTGGAAGCTTTTCTTTTATATGACTCATTCGTATCGATCACGACTCAAAAAGTCGGTTAACTTGTCTCAAAATGCTCATGGATATTTCTGCACGCCCATATTATTTATATATTTTCGTACTAGAATGACCACTTTTGGTACTTTGTAATATTCTTTATTGGGCCACGTGAAAATGGATGTTCGTAAGCGTGGGCTTGGAAATGCTTTATTAATCAGACGTAGTCTGAAAGATTCTCACTTTCGTTTCACGAGTACAGCTGCAGAAGTCACTAATGCAGCAGCACCTGGATTCGGGCCTAGCTGTTTGTAACATAGGATAATCTGTATACAATATTCAATATACTAATCACTGTATCACCTTCTGCTACTGCCAGGATGATTACCACGCAGGCGTTAAGCTGTATGATGCGGAGCAATACAAAAAGGCTATTGAGAGATTTGAGGAGGCGCTGAGCGGGTACTACCGCGCAGACGTGGAGTGCAGAGCATTGTGCGGGGGACCCCAGAAGTTTGATGAATATGAGTATGTGGAATACAGCGCGACTCTGTATGAAGCCATCGCAGGTAAGGACAGTAACAGGACGGGGTAATGGGGACAGTGACAGGACGGGGTAATGGGGACAGTGACAGGACGGGGTAATGGGGACAGTGACAGGACGGGGTGATGGGGACAGTGACAGGACGGGGTGATGGGGACAGTGACAGGACGGGGTAATGGGGACACTGACAGGACGGGGTGATGGGGACAGTGACAGGACGGGGTAATGGGGACAGTGACAGGACGGGGTAATGGGGACAGTGACAGGACGGGGTAATGGGGACAGTGACAGGACGGGGTAATGGGGACAGTGACAGGACGGGGTAATGGGGACAGTGACAGGACGGGGTAATGGGGACACTGACAGGACGGGGTAATGGGGACAGTGACAGGACGGGGTAATGGGGACAGTGACAGGACGGGGTAATGGGGACAGTGACAGGACGGGGTAATGGGGACAGTGACAGGACGGGGTAATGGGGACAGTGACAGGACGGGGTAATGGGGACAGTGACAGGACGGGGTAATGGGGACAGTGACAGGACGGGGTAATGGGGACAGTGACAGGACGTGGTAATGGGGACAGTGACAGGACGGGGTAATGGGGACAGTGACAGGACGGGGTAATGGGGACAGTGACAGGACGGGGAAATGGGGACAGTGACAGGACGGGGTAATGGGGACAGTGACAGGACGGGGTAATGGGGACAGTGACAGGACGGGGTAATGGGGACAGTGACAGGACGGGGTAATGGGGACAGTGACAGGACGGGGTAATGGGGACAGTGACAGGACGGGGTAATGGGGACAGTGACAGGACGGGGTAATGGGGACAGTGACAGGACGGGGTAATGGGGACAGTGACAGGACGGGGTAATGGGGACAGTGACAGGACGGGGTAATGGGGACAGTGACAGGACGGGGTAATGGGGACAGTGACAGGACGGGGTAATGGGGACAGTGACAGGACGGGGTAATGGGGACAGTGACAGGACGGGGTAATGGGGACAGTGACAGGACGGGGTAATGGGGACAGTGACAGGACGGGGTAATGGGGACAGTGACAGGACGGGGTAATGGGGACAGTGACAGGACGGGGTAATGGGGACAGTGACAGGACGGGGTAATGGGGACAGTGACAGGACGGGGTAATGGGGACAGTGACAGGACGGGGTGATGGGGACAGTGACAGGACGGGGTGATGGGGACAGTGACAGGACGGGGTGATGGGGACAGTGACAGGACGGGGTGATGGGGACAGTGACAGGACGGGGTGATGGGGACAGTGACAGGACGGGGTAATGGGGACAGTGACAGGACGGGGTGATGGGGACAGTGACAGGACGGGGTGATGGGGACAGTGACAGGACGGGGTAATGGGGACAGTGACAGGACGGGGTAATGGGGACAGTGACATGACGGGGTGATGGGGACACTGACAGGACGGGGTGATGGGGACAGTGACAGGACGGGGTGATGGGGACAGTGACAGGACGGGGTAATGGGGACAGTGACAGGACGGGGTAATGGGGACAGTGACAGGACGGGGTAATGGGGACAGTGACAGGACGGGGTAATGGGGACAGTGACAGGACGGGGTAATGGGGACAGTGACAGGACGGGGTAATGGGGACAGTGACAGGACGGGGTAATGGGGACAGTGACAGGACGGGGTAATGGGGACAGTGACAGGACGTGGTAATGGGGACAGTGACAGGACGGGGTAATGGGGACAGTGACAGGACGGGGTAATGGGGACACTGACAGGACGGGGTAATGGGGACAGTGACAGGACGGGGTAATGGGGACAGTGACAGGACGGGGTAATGGGGACAGTGACAGGACGGGGTAATGGGGACAGTGACAGGACGGGGTAATGGGGACAGTGACAGGACGGGGTAATGGGGACAGTGACAGGACGGGGTAATGGGGACAGTGACAGGACGGGGTAATGGGGACAGTGACAGGACGGGGTAATGGGGACAGTGACAGGACGGGGTAATGGGGACAGTGACAGGACGGGGTAATGGGGACAGTGACAGGACGGGGTAATGGGGACAGTGACAGGACGGGGTAATGGGGACAGTGACAGGACGGGGTAATGGGGACAGTGACAGGACGGGGTAATGGGGACAGTGACAGGACGGGGTAATGGGGACAGTGACAGGACGGGGTAATGGGGACAGTGACAGGACGGGGTAATGGGGACAGTGACAGGACGGGGTAATGGGGA
This sequence comes from Ascaphus truei, assembly GCF_040206685.1. NCBI lineage: Eukaryota > Metazoa > Chordata > Amphibia > Anura > Ascaphidae > Ascaphus > Ascaphus truei. The sequence goes on along the minus strand of NC_134496.1, from coordinate 54,395,739 downwards.
CAGTGACAGGACGGGGTAATGGGGACAGTGACAGGACGGGGTAATGGGGACAGTGACAGGACGGGGTAATGGGGACGTGGTATGTTCACATATACTGTGGTAATCAAAGCCATTGCAAGAACAATTCATTTTCATAAGACGTGACACTACTGTTTAATACTATTTATTCATATATAACTCGGATGATCTCGAGTGGGGGTGAGGCAGCATACTGTAGAGGTGATATATAGGAGTGAGGCAGCATAGAGGTGATATATAGGAGTGAGGCAGCATAGAGATGATATATAGGAGTGAGGCAGCATAGAGGTGATATATAGGAGTGAGGCAGCATAGAGGTGATATATAGGAGTGAGGCAGCATAGAGGTGCTATATAGGAGTGAGGCAGCATAGAGGTGATATATAGGAGTGAGGCAGCATAGAGGTGCTATATAGGAGTGAGGCAGCATAGAGGTGATATATAGGAGTGAGGCAGATACAAGCAAATGGTTTACCTGAAGCCAAGGGGACAAGTTGCAGGAAAGGGAAATACTGTAACACCGATATGGAAACCCTTTTATACAATACGGCTGTTTCAGAAACTGAAATATGTTTTTCTAGTTTTCAAATGATGACCCAAAAGGCTAACTCAAAACAGCCCCACGTCCAGTATCTCAGACTGCGCGATGCATGCCGTTCCCCTCTGCAGCGAGTTACAGATTCCTATCTAACTGATGTAAGATTGCACTGGTAATTCAAAAATTGCATTCAAATCCCAAACGTACTTTTTAGAGTCATATCAATATTTCTCTGACACATACAAACATAAATCAAGTGGATGAGTTCAACATTAATCGTCTAATCAGGATAAGGAAAAAGTAAAGGTGATCTGTAAGAACGGGCTATGTTTTTGGGAGAACACATTTAATTGGCAATGCATGTTTTTTATTGGCTTCCGGAGACGCCTGCAATGCATTGATGTGGTAGTGAAAGGGTTCATGGATAGGCAGAGGTTTTCTTTGCAACTCCCTCTACCAGACATGTCCCTGTTTATTGCTGTGTTTGCCTGCTGCTAATCTAACCACACGGCATCTAGTAAGGATTTTAGTGTTGCATCTATTGAACTTTTATACAAATGGAAAATTAAATATTCTTAGAATCCGGATTCATTCCAGCAGCAAAAAACACAAGAATAGAATAGATGCAGTGTCTGTTTGCAGGTTCTCACCAGGTTGAGGAGATGACACTTGAAAGTGCAAGCAGTCATATAATATGTTTGGTCAAATGACTTCACGATAAAGCATGAAATATACTGAGCCCAGGCAAAGAGAACAGCTCCATTGCTATATTTTCTGCATCCAATGATGTAAGTAGAGTCTGGACAGCTACATTTTACAAAGGAGATGGTTTAGTAACAGTACAGAGCAGGAAATTGCTGATTATAGGTGAGAAAATGCATTGGTCTAATAGACATCTGTGGTGTGTGAAATGACAAAAGAAGGTACATAGATGATATACATCATGTGTATCATGTAGGTGGGTCGCGAGAAAGGATTGCGTATTTGAGGATGGGCAACGAGACGAGGGAGTAACTGGGCAGGGGAAAAGTAAGTGTCGTTATATGCTGTATGTTAGAATAGAGATCTCAAGGAAAGAGAGAGAATGAGACATAAGAGTTATACGGCTAAATAGATAGATACAAACACAGCAGCAATGAGTTGTGGGAGTGCCAGGCAGGAAATGTATTGTTAATCCACTTTAAATTTGCGTTGACATCAGAGACAACTTCATCATCACTTTCCGTATATGTTACACGATTGGAACCTGTCAGTGGATTATTTATAAGGTGATACACATTATCAGTATAGAGATGTGCAAAGGACTTCAACTTTGCTGCTCAATATTTTTCATGGTTTTCTCTTAAATGTTCTCCCTTTTCCATAGAATTTAGTGAAAATAACAGTAACTAACAGTATACCAAGGATCGTATTACAGATGTAGCCGCCGGTTTTAGAGCACTCGCCAAGGAAAATCTGTGACCTTCTCACAGTAACTCCCGAGATGGTCCACAGCAGGCTGTAATGGCCCATCGGATTAACACAGCGGGGGTCCCTGTGTTTGAATGGGACTCGCAGTCACACAGCGTGAATTCCATTCAAAAGCAGGGACCTCCGTTGTGTTAATCCGATGGGCCATTAGTCTGGCTGCAGAAATCTCACCGCATTGGATGGGTTTTGGGGCAGAATTCTCAAGGTAAGCGGTCTACAACTGGCCGTTGCAGCTGTATGTTGCATATTGACTTTTAAGGCTTGACCCAAAAAATTGTGAAGCTTGCAGATTTTTGGAAAATTTTCACCTGAATTGGGAACTTCAGCAAAACGTTCATTTCTGTATTCATCCGTTCTCCAGGAGCAATTCTTCAATCTCGGTCAGACCAACATATGTTCAATTTCAGACAGCTGGAAATTCTGATATCGTTCTGTTTCCAAAGTTGAACAACTATCAGAAACATTCTTCGGATCAAACTGCTGAGTGTTGTTCCTCTGAGGGTAGATCTGGTAAAGTATTGTTCCTGAGATTACATAAAAATGACCATCCATTGGAATGGCTATTTTTGGAAGTTACAAATCTACCTGGGAACAAAGAAAGTGATTAATTTCTGCCCCGTACATTTTTCCAATAAGTGACCTCATCTAGTCATAGGAATTTGTTATTTAGATGTCTGCCAGATATCACAATTACTTTATTCAGTAAACCAAAAAAATGTTTTGGGTTGTATAAATGCGTAACTATAGTAACAACACACTAACACAACCCTTCACTTGCCTGAGAGCCAAATATAGTAATTTCATTTGTGTGGATTCTGTGTTTAAAGGACTTGTTGTCATTGGCACAGCAGGGAGAGGGCTCTCTGAAAATAATAAAGAGCCCTGAGAGAGTTATAACACTGAGCCTTTTAAAAACTGAAATAAAGATGAAAGTTATCTCATTAAGCAAATAGGAACCAGCACTAATTTCTTTCTGTGGACAGCTTACCCTTTGTGTATTTCATGTCGCTGGCGCATTACACTTGGTGCTCAGCCCACACACTGCTAATCAAAACCTTTATTTCGCAAATTGTTCTTAAATGGCAGAAGCATAAAAATGCAGCTGTCACAAGCCAGCTGGCTGAAGGGAGATATTTGGCTAAGATTACTAGAGTGTGGGTTTATGTATCATCATCTGATGTATACATTGAGAAATATTTATGCTGCGTTTTCAGCATTTAACTCAATTTTTGGCAGAGAAATAAATACCAAACTTTTCGGTACGTCCAGCTAAGTGAAAGAGAATTATTTTAGTTCATCATGGGAATTACTTGGCAGAATCAGACTGCTCTGCATATTTTGAAGTATATGGAGTTGATAATCTTAAGAAAACACAGCGAGGAAAGGAAACAGAAGCTAGTAATAGAATACCAAATCTGGAATACAACTTCTTGCCAGTCAGAGATATATATATATATATATATATATATATATATATATATATATATATATATATATATATATATATATATATATATATATATGTAGGTGCTTACTGTATTTACCTAAAGGAGCCTCCATTATTCACACTGGAATTCAGTAAGGATAACACTGTTTTCTCTCTCACCTTTTTTCAGAGTCTACAACCATATTTGTCTTTGGAAAATGTTCATTTAATGGTGGTTCTACCCTTATGGGGCCAACATGGAAATGATCTACTGATCTTTAAATTATCTTTTTCAAATATGAGATTTTAAGACCTCATAAGCTAAATGTCATAGTGGGGTCCATCTGTCCCGTAAAATGCAAATATGTTTTCTTTAATACATATATTTTAAAGTTTATTAACTCTATTGATGTTATGTTCCGTCTCAGCACACTTTGTGGTCACTTTGTATATTTCCATTCTGCCAGTCACTCTCCCACCCCGCACTCGGGGCATTCTGTGTGCCTCCGGCGTTTTTGGCTGGTTTTGCGCAAGCGCACTCCGCCGAGGGTCCGTGGCTCACTAGGTCTGCTCCGATTACGAGGAGGGACTAGTGACTCGGTAAGTTTAGGATGCGCGCGCATCTACAGCTTCAATGACGCATATGGCTAGGGTCACCTGATGACGTCTTCTCTCCGCGCCCCGCGGCTTCCACTGGCATGGTGGACTCTCCCTCATTTGGTCATTGCGCAAGCGCGTATCATGAGGGTTGTTAGACCTCACATGCCTCCGGATTAGTAGTTGGAGGCGGAGACAGTAGGCGTCATCTTTGTGTGCACACTAACGTACAGTATATGCACACATCCGAAGATTATTAGCAATTACCGGGGGCGGACCACATGTGAGCTGTGAGTATTGTTGGTCATATTACTTTGTGCCTATATATATATATATACATTGGTTGACAAATCACCAAAAAAATCTACTCGCCACACAAAAAAATCTACTCGCCACCTAGTACCAAACGTGTGCTGCTTGGGCCAATATTTACTCGCCCGGGGGTTAAATCCACTCGCCCGGGGCGAGCAAATGTATAGGTTTGTCGAACACTGTAAAAATATATATATATATATATATATATATATGTTAATAACGTTGTGATATGTATACCTTGAGAAAGCGCTCTGTGAAGCGTGAAGCGTTGGTGGGGTTCTCCGGTGCCCTTTTTTCCATGACCAATAAATAATTTTTTATGGGATACGCACTTTCTCTTCCCTACTTTTTGATACTAACAGTAGTGCTCCTCCAGTTTGCTTCCCTTCTGCTTTCGATAAGAGCAATACGGGATAATAATATTAGTAATCATATTATTAATAATGACAATAATATAGGCTTTGCTCATAGCAGTATGTTGTAAGCCTGGGGGTCTCAAACTCAGTCCTCAAGGATCACCAACAGGCCAGGTTTTATGGATATCCCTGCTTCAGCACAGGTGGTGCAGTCGTTGACTGAGCCATCTGTGCTGAAGTAGGGATATCCTGTAAACCTGACCTGTTGGTGGCCATTGAGGACTGGAGTTGGCCACTTCTGGTATATACATTGGAGTGCATACAGGCTTCATGATCAAATACTCCTGTGTTCTCTGTCCGCATGCTCAGGCTTTCTGATTGGACGGGGAGGGTTGGGCTTGTTTTTGGCAATGCACAGGAACAATATGGGCACATGCTTTGCTTCTTACACGCTTTTTTATGTTATTACAGCATTTGCTCGGGACGGGCGCTTGTGAGGATAGCTGGGTTGCTTAGCGTTTTACCGATTAGTTTTGCAAAGTCTCTAACCTGAAATCAGACACTTTTAACAAAGTGGCCATTAAACGCGGCCTTATCCTTTAGTCCCATCCAGATGCAGTTATTAACGTTGGAAGTGAAAGCATTCACCCAGGAAACAGCTGCTCTGCCGTTTTTAACATTAGCTTCGCAATGAGTGACCTTGTTTCTATTAATATGTGCAAGCTGCGTTTTAACGTGTAACGTTTAACCTGTAAGCTCTTGGACAAAAACTGATTGTATCTGTAAACTTTACACCAGGGGTCTCAAAGTCAGTCCTCAAGGGCCACCAACAGGCCAGGTTTTATGGATATCCCTGCTTCAGCACAGGGGGCTCAATCAGTGGCTCAGTCTGCGACTGCACCACCTGTGCTGGAGCAGGGATATCCATAAAACCTGGCCTGTTGGTGATCCTTGAGGACTGAGTTTGAGACCCCCAGGCTTACAACATACTGCTATGAGCAAAGCCTATATTATAGTCATTATTAATAATATGATTACTAATATTATTATCCCGTATTGCTCTTATCGAAAGCAGATGGATATCACAGAGAACTATAGGGCTGGGAACGGCAATCTTTAATATTCATTCCAATTGCATCACCAAATTGCTGAATATTTTACAATACTACTTACTTTTCCAAAATGTGTTTTTTTTTAGAGGACGCTACTCAAAAAATGTTCTCCCTGCTGTGTCTCGTAACAATAACATGGGGAGCGGTGTTTGTCATTTGGATATAGTGAGTCATAGGGTTCTGTATCTCAGCTTGGATTCATTACCATGCTGTATGCAGTTTCTGGGGCCACTAGCTGTGAAATCAGGCAGTAATATGACAAATTACTATGGGCCTTATTCTGCGTGATAATCACATATAATCGCCATTTACTTCAATGGGGCTTTCCGTGCAGTGTCGCCAGATCGGCGCTATCACACGTTATAGTGTAAGGCCTTATATTGCAGAACTGGAACTGCACGGGATTGGATAGGAACGTGAGCTGGGCCGCGGGTCTGTATTTCCTTGCCCAGACTCTCATACCGTACGCTTCAGCTCAGCATCCAAAGCTTTGTTGTTCCACATGTAAAATGTATTGGAATGTTGGATATATGACTGGAAAGTGTATATACAGTAAGTGGCAAACACATTACAATGATCCCAAGCAGAACTGTGAAACGCGTGAGCTTTCTCCTGGACAGAATTGTTGTCCTGTTTGTAGAAGATTTACTATCAAATAATCCAGCTGTATCTAAGATTTCTGACATGCGTAGAAACCAGCAAATCACATCGTGAACCTGCTCTCAATCCAGTTCTGATCCCTCCAGGGCAGAGAGAGGCTTCAATACGTACAGGAGACCGTGGGTTGGATTGGACTTGCATTGCGTGTCATATATATGTTATACTGTATATAGCACTGTGCTAAGGAAAACAAAGATAATGTAATGTAATGCATACAATGCTAAGACTATTAGTAATAGACCCTTTGTGTTCACAGGGGGTTCTAAGCTGTAATAATATGGATTTAAAGACCTACTTCTCCAGTGCCAGAATAATATGAATAATTACTTATAGACTGCCTTTTCAAACTCGTAATGTGGTGTTCCATGAAACCCAGCATCAGTCATGAAGCTAATTCCTGTATGTCTGCAGCTTCTTCTGTGTTATAGGCAGTGCATAGGGATTGGTAATCAGCTCAATGTGGAGGTTACTGGCAGATTAGCTGCTTCAGCGTTGGAAAGTTCCATTAGGAAAGCTCAAGCTTTCTACCATTGTCAAAGTCACTGGAACCTTATTAATGATATTCCATGCGCTGCATTGGTAGCAGCACGTACACACGTACACAATACACAGGCCTGAGGGTTTGGTAGCAGCACGTACACAATACACAGGCCCGAGGGTTTGGTAGCAGCACGTACACAATACACAGGCCCGAGGGTTTGGTAGCAGCACGTACACAATACACAGGCATGAGGGTTTGGTAGCAGCACATACACAATACACAGGCCCGAGGGTTTGGTAGCAGCACGTACACAATACACAGGCCTGAGGGTTTGGTAGCAGCACGTACACAATACACAGGCCTGAGGGTTTGGTAGCAGCACGTACACAATACACAGGCCTGAGGGTTTGGTAGCAGCACGTACACAATACACAGGCCCGAGGGTTTGGTAGCAGCACGTACACAATACACAGGCCTGAGGGTTTGGTAGCAGCACGTACACAATACACAGGCCTGAGGGTTTGGTAGCAGCACGTACACAATACACAGGCCTGAGGGTTTGGTAGCAGCACGTACACAATACACAGGCCCGAGGGTTTGGTAGCAGCACGTACACAATACACAGGCCTGAGGGTTTGGTAGCAGCACGTACACAATACACAGGCCCGAGGGTTTGGTAGCAGCACGTACACAATACACAGGCCTGAGGGTTTGGTAGCAGCACGTACACAATACACAGGCCCGAGGGTTTGGTAGCAGCACGTACACAATACACAGGCCCGAGGGTTTGGTAGCAGCACGTACACAATACACAGGCCTGAGGGTTTGGTAGCAGCACGTACACAATACACAGGCCCGAGGGTTTGGTAGCAGCACGTACACAATACACAGGCCCGAGGGTTTGGTAGCAGCACGTACACAATACACAGGCCCGAGGGTTTGGTAGCAGCACGTACACAATACACAGGCCTGAGGGTTTGGTAGCAGCACGTACACAATACACAGGCCTGAGCGTTTCATTGTGTTTATTTTCCAAATGCAGATCACTACATCCAGATCCTTGCTTGTGAACACGAGTGTGTTAGAGAGCTGTCCACACGCCCCGGGCGCTTATCACCTATTGAGAACTTCCTCCCGTTGCATTACGATTTCCTACAGTTCAGCTACTACAGAGGTAACAAGAACATGTTTATGAAATTCTCCCCAATACCAAGCGTAATCACTTCTTCTTTTCACGTATTTTCTGTAGTAACAGAGGAGGGAGAGGGCAGAGGGCTGTGATACCTTTTATAGGACCAACAAGTAGTTGATATATTACAAGCTTTCCAGTATGGAAAACTTGTAACATATCAACTGCTTGGTGGTCCAATATAAGGTATCACAGCCCTCCTCCCTCTCCCTCCTCTGTTACTACATGGAAGACAGGACCAGCCTGGTGACCCCCCCCTTCTTTTCTTATTTCTTTAAATTGTGCCTGCGTGATTTTTTTTCTATGTTTAATTGAAAGGTTGTTATTGGGCAAAGCCATTTGGCGCTTTATTCTTGCACGGAGCAAAGTGGATTATCACGGTATGCACAAAGCCCCGAATACCTGTGATAGCAACATATGCAAAACTGGCGCGTAGCCGCGACGTGGCGATCGCCTCGCTGAAAAGGGCTCACCCGGCGATTTCTTTCTGCTGCAGAGAGAGACGCCTCTCCCTGCGCAAATCTCGCCAGAGATCAAAAGTTTTTATTGTAAAATGTAATACTAGTGTATTGTAGCAGGGGGTCTCCGGAGCAGAACCTCGTTGATTTGAGGTCCGGGGACCCCCTGCTTCCCGAGATACAGGCCCGGTATTGAGGTACCGGTAACTCCTATGCATTTTATTCCCACGGTCACGTGACACAGGACATTTAAATGCATAGGAGTTACTGGAACCCCATAACGGCGCCTATCTTGGAAAGCAGGGGGTCCCCGAACCTCAAATCAATGTGCTTCTGCTCCGGAGACCCCCTGCTATAATACACAAGTATTAAAACTCAAATAAAAAATTGAACAAATGTGTTGCCGTAGCAGCTATCCGCTATGGGAATGAAGCTGCTTTAATGTCATTTTTATTAATAGTGTGCAGGAGCAGGGGGTCTCCTGAGATGAACCGCATTGATTTCAGACTTGGGGACCCCCTGTTTCCCGAGTTACAGGCCCTGCTATGGGGTGCCGGTATCTCCTCCAGTATTTAAAACCACGGTCATGTGATGCGGGCGATTTTAAAAATGGCTGCGATACCGGCACCCGATGCCCCATACCGGGGCCTGTAACTCAGGACGCAGGGGGTCTCTGAGGCAGAAATCAAAGCGGTTCAGCTCAGGAGCCCCCTGCTCCCGCACACTATTAATAACATTTACATTAAAGCCGCTTCATTACCTTAGCGGATAGCCGCTATGGTAATGAAGGAGTTGAGACACAAGTGCAGGATTATTGGGGGTAATTGCCCCCAATAAACATTGCAATATGTACTACCCACCAATACACAACCCACCCCCTGTGCCTCCAACAACCCCTATGCCCCCCTATCACACACAAAGGCAATTTTTTGTTTTTATATGTGGGTAGCGGGGGACAGTGGTTAATCCCTAAATTACTATAGCGGTTATTAACCGCTACGGTGATTAAGGGGTTAGGGGCCATTAGATTTGTATTATTTATTGTATTATTTCTGGCAACGGAGGACATGGACCTGCAGTATGCTGATGAGGATGCCCTTCATGATGGCAGGGGTACGTAGAAAGTTTTATTTACTTGATTTATGCTGACTGGTTAATGTTTGATTTTATAATGGGCAAATGAGCTATTATCCATATCTGGATAATAGTTATCTATACTGTATGTGTTTGGGGGGGCGGGGGGAGGTATATTTATTGCAATGTTTTCCACTTTTTTTTTGCAACAGGATTGGTACCGCAGGCCAGCGGAGACCCCCCAGGGACCCCCACCGGCCTCTTGTATCAATCCTGTGTTTAAAATGTATGTGGGGCACAGGGGGTGGGTTGTGTATTGGTGGTTAGTACTTATTGTAATGTTTATTGGGGGGCAGAAGGGGTGAGTGAAGGGCCAAGTACCCCCTTCACTCACCCCTTCTGCCCCCAATAAAGCTGCTTGTTGTTCCTTAACCCCTTCATTGCCTTAGCAATTAGCCGCTAAGGTAATGAAGTTGCCTGTAAATGCATTTTTAATGCATAGGATTCATGCTGGGGGTCTCCGGTGCTGATATTAAGGGGTATCAGCTCCGGAGACCCCCGGCATCAACCTGATGCAGAAAAAATGCATTTTGTTTCTAAGTACCTCTCTCGCCGCTTGTCGGCAGCTTCCCTCCACCTTCCCTCCACCTTCCCTCCACCTCCCCTCCACCTTCCCTCCACCTTCCCCCCCACCTTCCGCCCACCTTCCCCCCCACCTTCCCTCCACCTTCCCCCCACCTTCCCCCCCACCTTCCCCCCCACCTTCCCCTCCACCTTCCCCTCCACCTTCCCTCCACCTTCCCCCCCACCTTCCCCCCCACCCTTCCCTCCACCTTTTCCTGGTGGGAGCATTTTGAGAGAATCTCCATTCTGGATTAGCCTCGGGGATAAACTAATCGGGGCTGCTAGAATTGTGCGAGTTTGAGAACCTGCCGATAAGTGGCTTCCGCTGCTCGTTTGGTGATTTTATTTTCTTGGAATACAAAATATGCCGAAAAAGTCTTTAATCGGCGACTTATCGGGGCTTTTTGGTGAAAAGGCCTCGATAAGTGGCTTATCAGTGCTTAGTGCGTAGGCCCCTAAATGATTGATTTTCTGTATACGGGATGTTTAGAATCATATGAATCATCAAAACAATCCCGGCTAGTGGGGTCCTTTACTGCTTTTCAATGGTAATATATATGCCACACAGCTTTATTAAACTACATTGTGGCTACAAAATAAACCCTTCTCCATGTCTGCACCCCTAGTATAAATTAATAATATTGCTAACTCTTCAGTGATTTGTTCCGGCTGTATAGCCTAAACCAGGGGTGGCTAACTGAGCCGGAGCAAGGATATCCTGAAAACCTGACCTGTTGGTGGATCCTGAAAACCTGACCTGTTGGTGGCCCTTGAGAGCTAAAGTTGGCCATCCCTGGTCTAAACAATGTGCTATATGCCCGGGTCTCTCTACTTTCACACTCCAATTCTCTGCTTGTATGTAAAGGTATAGCCTGTGATTTGGGCCTATTATTATTTCCACCTCCTTTATTGACCCCTGATTTGTTTGGTCACCTCTTTGCGAGTGTCCCGTAACCGCACTGGGTTTCCTTTCAGTGGGTGACCATGTGAAAGCCCTGGAGTGTGCCAAATCTTACCTGCTCTTCCACCCTGGGGACACAGATGTGTCGGAAAACGTGAGCTTCTATGAAAGCCTGTTACCCGAGGATCTGAATCCAGAAGAGATCAAACCTAGACAAGTGAGTATGAGCCCCGTGCAATATGTGCTGGTCTGTTAACCTCCCAAACATGTCATGTACCCTCCTATTCCTCGTAGGGATCAACCTCCTCAGTATCAGAAGCTTCACTCACAGGTGAACCAAGAGGCTACACTCTATATTATAACATCCATATATTATCTGCCCTTTTATCATTTACGTATGAGAAAGCTATGGGATAGCTAACAATAAATGGTACTGACGCCTCCCTTGACACTGTGACCCGCTTGCTTTTCCAGGACGCTGCGCAGTTTGTCAGACGCCACAGGCTGGAATCTGAAGTCATACACGCGGCGTCCGCTGGCCTGGGCTTCACGTATAATGAGCCGGTAAGTCGTGTCCACGGGCGTGTGAATATAAATTCCCTTTACTTAATGTGCTCTATATTTTAAACTCTTCTGGACCGTCCCTTATCCCAGGGGTGCGCAAACTGGGGGTGCGCAAACTGGGGGGGGGGGGTGCAGTGCTTATAGAGGCCCTATTCTCTTCCCCAAAGCATTTAAATTAAATGTCGGGGGGCCGCAAGAGGACACTGTAGGTTCCCTTACCATATCTCCGGCAGCTTTGGGTGACGCGTCGCCATGGCAACGGGGCGTCAAATGATGCAGCGGGGTCACGTGACGTTGTGTTGCCATGGCAATGCAACGCCACATGACCCCGCAGCGTCATTTGATGCTGCAGACAAGGTAAGGGAGCGGGGGAGAGCAGGCAGGGAGGCGCTGGGGGAAAGGTTTGCGCACCCCTGCCTTAACCCAGTCACTGCCAGGGGTTATTTTCTGGTGTGCATCAGATGTCCTGCCATTTTCAGAAAAGAACATGGCGGCTTTAATAATACCCGGGTCTTCGCTGGCATCCATTTTTCTTCTCACTGAAAAATGCCGAGATCTGTGGGCAATAGAGCAGCTGCTCCTGGATAACGGAGAAATCCTCCCTATCGAGCCCCCCTTTTTATATAGCGCTGAACCCCACTACTTTACGTTCCGGGGACACCCCAGTTCCCAAGGCACTTACTGGTTAAGTTCCCGGTATTACTTACTGTGAACTTTTTACGGAGATTTAAATGGCCGCCCAATAGGAAGCTACAACCGATGGTGTCGCGGCTTCCTACGGACCTGAGATTTGGCAGCCATTTTGTTTCTCCTAGATGAAGATTGCAACTTCACTGGTAGGTATCTCAGAACTAGGGGTTCCCCGGAGCGACAATTTGTGACGTTTGGCTCCCAGGGGCCCATTGGTCCCCATCCTATAAGAAATTGGGGACTTAAAAAAATTGGAGTAGGGATAACTTGTTTTTTTTAATATGTTCAAAACATAGGGGGATTTGTACTGTAACTTGTCCGTTCTGTGGGGACAGTAACGCATCGCTGAGCAGTGCGCGTGTGTTGAAATACACGATGGACATTATCCGAAGTGAACTAAACTGATCTCTATTTACGCGGGGGCCCCCGGAAACTGCTGCGTGGGACAGAAAAACAGCCGGGTGGAGACTGAGATGGAACGGCTCATTTGGTTACAACACTGTTCAAAAGTAGATGCAAGCCATTTATAACGAGCAGTCACCCGCAGAACAAACGTGTATGAAAGGGCATTGAAACGCTTTCTTTCTTAAGGAATGTAGGTGAGGACGGGCCTCTCGCCAACACCGCGTCATTTAGCTCAATAGGCCAACTCCAAGTGTTTTTATTCGATCAGCAGAGCAGAACTCGCTGGAATAAAAGTGAAGCTTCTTTGCCTCATTGAGTAAATATCTCTGAGACGCACAGGCTGGATTTTAATGCAGCGTAAAAACAGGACTTATGGACATTCAGTTATATTTATTTTGTTCCTGTTGAACTGCTGGCTTTCCTATCACAGATATATTCACCATGAGGGATTATTTTAATGTGCACTTATATTTACAAACACAAACAAAAAATGTGCTTTTACGATTTGTTACCAACTTATGATGGTTTAAACCTTTTCCTTCAGGATCCGTGTACATTGCTTTGCTGGCATCTTTCTCTGTATTTACTTAAATGTCCAAATGATAATATTATTTCACGAGTCTCTGTCATTACTGTTACTAGCTTAGGTGATATGTGCTCGCAGGTCGGAAGTCCCAAAGTAATACCATATATTGTGCACTGGAAACACAAAAATAAATATCATTTTTGTAGGAAAAATCAGTAGGGTTTCAAAACTGATTTTACTCATTCACAGCACATTTCCGAAAGGCCATGTCTGCAAATACCGGGGTGAAACAATGTTTCAATACATCAAATACATTTGTGTCTGTGAGGCCTCTAAAAGTAGGGCACTTAATTGGCAACTTTTAGAGAATCATAGTAAAAAAACAAACGCTTTGTATTTATACCGTGACTTTCAACTCCAAAAATGCTTCAGTATTTCATTTCAGAGGCATTCATGCAGCCACCTCAGGGAGGGAATTGTGGCGGCAGGTTTTGTAACTTGAAGGCTCCAATGGGAGCAGTAGCTGAAGGGCAATATTATTATAACTATTCAACTACATGTGCCAACCACCAAAGCACAGGGAGAACAGTCCATTCAGGCGGGGGAGATCAGTCCATTCAGGCGGGGGAGATCAGTCCATCCAGGCGGGTGAGAACAAGCCATTGAGTCAGGGGAGAACAGGCCATTGAGTCTGGGGAGAACAGGCCATTGAGTCTGGGGAGAACGAGCCATTGAATCTGGGGAGAACGGGCCATTGAGTCTGGGGAGAACGAGCCATTGAATCTGGGGAGAACGGGCCATTGAGTCTGGGGGAGAACGGGCCATTGAGTCTGGGGGAGAACGGGCCATTGAGTCTGGGGGAGAATGGTCCATTGAGTCTGGGGGAGAACGGGCCATTGAGTCTGGGGGAGAACGGGCCATTGAGTCTGGGGGAGAACGGGCCATTGAGTCTGGGGGAGAATGGTCCATTGAGTCTCGGGGAGAACGGGCCATTGAGTCTGGGGGAGAACGGGCCATTGAGTCTGGGGGAGAACGGGCCATTGGGGCTGGAATTCAACTTATTCTGCATTCATTATTTGGGATTAACTGTATGAAAAATAGAAGCAATGCATTATCTGTGGAGCAGAAAGTATGGAGTCATTGAGTGTTATTACCTTGTTATAGGATTTCTGGGTGACCAGTGGCGATCGGCAAGATGAACATAGGTATGTAGTTAACCCCTAAGGTGCCAGATCACGGCAATGCATTTCAGTTTAGGCTTGGAAATGAATGAGATAATTGGGCTTGGAGCGGTAATGATTGAGTTGATGGGTGAGACAATGGCTTTGCAAAGTATTCCTTCTTAGTACCCAAGAAATGTGGCAGTGCCACTGAATCCCTACATCACTAGTTCTCATCGTTCCTGTCCACAGAGAGGTCTTTGCAATGATCTGAATGTAATGGGGAAATACACGAGCACATTCTCCTTTGTGTCATTATCTTACTGCATTACTGCTCTGGGCATCTGTCCACTCAAGCTTTGCAATGATTTTTGACATCATTATTTCTATTATTTATTATGACAAAATGGAATTATCTTCAGTCATTCTTCATGGCAAGTGTACAAGACAACACAATTTAGGGAACAAACAGCTATTCCTTGGCCAAACATATTTTCCTTGTTTCAAGTCCAAATATGTCAACATTAGATTAGATACCTGTGTCCTGTTCTCTCTGAGTAGTTAAGTATAACTGTACCTAGTGTAACCGTACCCCCCCCCCCAACTATAACTGTACCTAGTGTAACCGTACCTCCCCCCAACTATCTGTGCCTAGTGTAACCACACCTCCCCCCAACTATAACTGTACCTAGTGTAACCGTACCTCCCCCCAACTATCTGTGCCTAGTGTAACCGCACCTCCCCCCAACTATAACTGTACCTAGTGTAACCGCACCTCCCCCCAACTATAGCTGTGCCTAGTGTAACCGCACCTCCCCCCAACTATAACTGTGCCTAGTGTAACCGCACCTCCCCCCAACTATAACTGTGCCTAGTGTAACCGCACCTCCCCCCAACTATAACTGTGCCTAGTGTAACCGCACCTCCCCAACTATAACTGTATGATTGGTGACTTGGCGATTGGTGGTCTTTGTAACATAGTATTAAACCTAAGCCGTACATCTGAAAATGGCCTTTATTTGCACATGGAGTAAATAGCCAGATAGATCTTGTTTGGTAACGTGACATTGTTCCTTGTCTGGTGAGCACAGGCTCCCCTTGGGGACTCAGATCGAGCTGACAGATGTTACAGGACTTTTATCCGGGAAGAAGGCCGTCCAGAAGATTGACCGAGAGATAAGGGAGGGTGAGTGTTTGCTAATGCATCATGGGGTAATTAACTTTGACTTAATTAACTTAACATGGAGTATTTGCTTGCGGGAATACTAAGCAGGGAAGAGTAATGGGGAGTGTGGGAGACGAGTGCAGAGGTACAACCCGGGAGACATATTTGGGGAAAATAAACCATGTCTTTTATTCAGCTCGTAGCTTCAAATAATACATCTTTGAGAAAGCAACCAAACAAACATCCTATCCCTTTGTATGGGATAACTCACTGTCCCAGTCCCTCTCTGCAGGGCTGGGAGGATACACCCCTTACCCACCTATCACTGTGTAACGGATAACTCACTCTCCCAGTCCCTATCTGCAGGGCTGGGACGATACGTCCCTTACCCACCTATCCCTGTGTAAGCCTTACACAGAGATAGGTGGGTAAGGGGTGTATCCTCCCAGCCCTGCAGATAGGGATTGGGAGAGTGAGTTATCCCTAAGGCAGCAAGTTGTACTTTGTCTCCACCTAGTGGTCATAGCCAATTCAAGCAACCAGTACAACAATTTAATTATCACAATTAAGAGGTAGATGGGAATTAAGGATGTTTATCCTTTTATATTTATTAAGTCCCCTGTTGTAAAATCAGACCAAAAACATCACTAGGTTTAACGAACACAGAACTACCATCGCATTCTATTTGTTCTGTTGTTTAATAGAATTGGTGTTGTCTTTTTGCCCCAGTCTTACCCCCATAAAGTAATATCTTATTTGTACAGTTTCCAATACAATACTTGGTATTATATCTAAATAAAAAGCTAAAATGCAAATCTAAAATGCTAACTGCATTGGCACGGATGGTCCCGCGGTTCCTCCGTCTCCTAGCGATGGTTCAGATTGTTCCAAGACTAATTTTATCTGTAATATTGGAGAAATTCTGACTTCTTTTCCATGGTACGGAAAGTCGTTCCATCCTCATATTAACTAGCTCCCTGAGATTTTCTTGCTATGTCTGGTTATAAAAGTGGTGTAGTGGTCAGCGCAAGGTGTTGAACTCAGGAAATAAAAGATTGTGAAATACACAAAATTAATACATGTATTAGATAGACATAGTTGGTCTAAAGGCCAAAGGGGACCGTAAGACCAACTATGTCTATCTAATACATGTATTCATTTTGTGTATTTCACTATCTTTTATTTTCTGAGTTCAACACCTTGCGCTGACCACTACACCACTTTTATTGCCGCTATAAGAAGCTCCCGGGCTTCATCTTCTCCTTGGTCCAGCCGCACAAATACAACAAGGGCTAGTATACACTCTTTCTTTTCCCTTGGTTTCACACTAGCCCACAGGCGTTATATTTCTATACGCCATATAAGGTAGGGAGCGCCCCAGATTCCCCTTTTGTTTATGCCTGGTTATAGCTTGGTTGTACTGTATCAGCCCTGTGATGTATTATACGCCGGTCTGTATTCAGGTGTTGTGAAGCACTGTGTATATTGTCTGATTTATATAAACATTAAGATATATTAAAACAGCTTTGGAAATAGGGTTTTTTTCAGCACCAGATACCCCCTGGACCATGAGGTACTTACCTGTGTATATACCGGCATGTTCTTCCCCTTTCAGGAGTTCAATACAGCTTCCAAATCTCGTTACTCCCGTGGGCCAATGGCAAACTGCAATGTCTTCTTATTTGATGGCTATTTAAGTGCCCGGTTTAAACTCCAGTAACGACAATGGTAAATATTTCTGAAACCGGGTGGTACCCGTAGCTGAAAATAAGGCCGTTCATCTCTGGAAGAACCCCCAAATTCCAGTGCTGTGTAAAAAAATATTAATTTTAGGCAGGATGGCGGCTTTAAGAATGTATTACAATCCTGTCCCCATTGTCCATGTGCTTTATTGCAGGAGGCCCTCTTCTCTATAATGATGTGAAGCTTGTGTATAACTCTGAACATCTCAATGGCACTCAGAGAGTCCAGCTGGACAACGTTATATCACAGGAGGAATGTACACAGCTGCAGAGAGTCGCCAACGTAAGTTTAGAAAGTTCCAAAAACGATTCTGACGCCGTTCTTTTTATCGGATTCATTACTCCCGAGGACCACTCCTACAGGACACGGTCTTCCTGAGAAATATCCAGGCCTAGAAACAGTGTTTCAATAAACGAATAGATCAGTCTTAATTAGCCGTGTTATTGGCAGAGGAACTTTTTCTGATACAAGGGGCCTCACCTTCGGGATTCCTGGAAGGGGGGAGAAGAATCCAGAGAGTAGACATGTGATTGCTGCTCAGTTTGTTTTCAGAATATACGGGTTGCCTGTTTCTTGTTAAGTCCATTTTTTAAAAGATCTTTAGGACTTTATGAGGCACAAATGGAATTGGGCTGAAACTTGCCCGTTGTAGTGCGAGGGAAGTTCTGCTTGTCTTTGCTGTGTGATGTAGGGAATATCGGGGTGCTGGATATTGTTGAAGAAGAACTTTGTGCGGTGCCAGTGTCTGTGTAATCCAAACTATGTGCCAGATCTATAAGGATAAGACCACCTACACACGGGCTCCTTTTTATTATCACCTGGGGATCAAGCTCCCCACTGCATTCTTTAGCTGTCAAAAGTGCTACTTTTGTGGTTACTTTTATTCACCCCTCATGTCTTTCCGTTGCTGGTCATCAGCAAACCAGCTCTTTCTCTCTACGGTTAGCATGAGCCACGCCTTAAGGCTGCGGTCCCAGTCATTGCTACAGCGCACACCTCGGCGTGCGCTGTGCGTGTAAGCACCGCCCCTCAATGGGGAAGGGCCCAGTAGTAACCTTCACGCTGAAGGTGCAGCCGCGCAGTACTGCAAGGTTTTTTAAACTCAATGAGGGCGAAGCAGCCGCGTGACGTGATGGCCACGCCCCCGCAAATCCCCAACTGCGCCCCCTCCCGTCGCAAGCTCCCTCTCTCCTGGAGACCACAGATCGCGTTTAGCGCTGTGCACGCGCCGCCCCCCCCCCCCCCCCGCGCCGGGCGCGCGTATCACAGTCATGACTGGGACCGCAGCCTAAGAAATCACATAAAGTAATCATTCAAATACCGTACCAGCGCTATGTGAAGAAACGTCACTGCGCTCACACCTTGCCCCGTGCTGACCTGAGGAGTTCGCTGATGCTCAGCACACGCTCAGCACACGCTCAGCACACGCTCAGCACACGCTCAGTACACGCTCAGTTCACGCTCAGTACATACTCTGCACACGCTCACCACACGCTCACTACACGCTCATTACACGCTTACTACACGCTGTGAAACTGAACTTCCCCTGAACACTATCTGGGTTTTTCAGACCATAACGCTGGCAGGAGATGGGTACAGAGGGAAGACCTCACCTCACACCCCAAATGAGAAGTTTGAAGGGGCCACAGTACTGAAGGCGTTAAAGGTACGGTATGTAAGTGTGTATAGAAGCAATGATGGGTCAGTCCAATGCCTCTGTGCTGCTTGTGTGCTAAAAATGGCTGGCTATATATCCATTGCATTGAGTATACAAACCAGGGAACCTGTGATGTTACAAAGTAACGGTCCTTCTGGAGCGCCCTCTGCTGACAACACAGGGGAATTGCACTGTGACCAGCACATGAAAAGTAAGAAATCAATGTAAATAATCCATTTTTGTTTGGCTCTCTTTGGAAGTTTGGAAATGAAGGGCGCGTGCCCCTGAAGAGCGCGCGTCTGTTTTACGATGTCAGTGAGAAGGCGCGGAGGATTGTACAGTCCTACTTCATGCTGAATTCCACCCTTTATTTCTCCTACACGCACCTGGTTTGCCGCACAGCACTGCAGGGTAAGGGTTACCTCTGTGTCCTCAATACTGCCATACTGGGTTAACCCTTTGGTGGCTGAGGGGCCCGCAGAGCAGGGCTTTGGGATAAGGGATACCTTCCATTTGCATTGAAATGAAAGCAGTCAGCTGTGTACCATTTGTTTCATAGTTTATTGTTATGGAAACCTAACTACGAACAGAAGAACCGCAAATAACTGGGAATAAATTGACCTGTAATTGAAAAATACTTTTAACCGTGTAATATGTGATCAGGATGAGGGAAAAGTAAAGAGAATTTTGAATAAAACAAAACCAAATGTCCACTTAATATTTTACCCAAAAAATAAAGATGTGAATAACTATGTTGCAATGCATGCTGGGAAAGTAGTGAGGTCACTGTGTCCTCTGCCTTTGCTACAGGCCAGCAGGATAATAGGAATGATCTGAGTCATCCGATTCACGCCGATAACTGTTTGCTGGATCCTGAGGCCAATGAATGTTGGAAGGAATCACCTGCATATACATACAGAGACTACAGGTACCCCCACTTTATACTACAGGTACCCCCACTCTATACTACAGGCACCCCCAGTCTATACTACAGGTACCCCCACTCTATACTACAGGTACCCCCACTCTATACTACAGGTACCCCCACTCTATACTACAGCTACCCCCACTCTATACTACAGGAATGGGCCATTACAGAGATTACAGGTACCCCCACTCTATACTACAGTATACTACACTACAGGAATGGGCCATTACAGAGATTACAGGTACCCCCACTCTATACTACAGGTACCCCCATCCTATAGTACAGGTACCCCACTCTATACTACAGGTACCCCCACTCTATACTACAGGAATGGGGAATTACAGAGATTACAGGTACCCCCACTCTATACTACAGGCACCCCCAGTCTATACTACAGGTACCCCCACTCTATACTACAGGTACCCCCACTCTATACTACAGCTACCCCCACTCTATACTACAGCTACCCCCACTCTATACTACAGGAATGGGCCATTACAGAGATTACAGGTACCCCCACTCTATACTACAGGTACCCCCATCCTATAGTACAGGTACCCCACTCTATACTACAGGTACCCCCACTCTATACTACAGGAATGGGGAATTACAGAGATTACAGGTACCCCCACTCTATACTACAGGAATGGGGCATTACTGAGAGACTACAGGTACCCCCACTCTATACTACAGGTACCCCCACTCTATACTACAGGAATGGGGCATTACAGAGAGACTACAAGTACCCCCACTCTATACTACAGGAATGGGGCATTACAGAGAGACTACAAGTACCCCCACTCTATACTACAGGAATGGGGCATTACAGAGATTACAGGTACCCCCACTCTATACTACAGGAATGGGGCATTACAGAGAGACTACAGGTACCCCCACTCTATACTACAGGAATGGGGCATTACAGAGACTACAGGTACCCCCACTCTATACAACAGGAATGGGGCATTACAGAGATTACAGGTACCCCCACTCTATACTACAGGTATGGGGCATTACAGAGATTACAGGTACCCCCACTCTATGCTACAGGAATGGGGCATTACAGAGAGACTACAGGTACCCCCACTCTATACTACAGGAATGGGGCATTACAGAGATTACAGGTACCCCCACTCTATACTACAGGAATGGGCCATTACAGAGAGACTACAGATACCCCCACTCTATACTACAGGAATGGGGCATCACAGAGACTACAGGTACCCCCACTCTATACTACAGGAATGGGGCATTACTGAGAGACTACAGGTACCCCCACTCTATACTACAGGAATGGGGCATTACAGAGAGATTACAGGTACCCCCACTCTATACTACAGGTATGGGGCATTACAGAGATTACAGGTACCCCCACTCTATACTACAGGTATGGGGCATTACAGAGATTACAGGTACCCCCACTCTATGCTACAGGAATGGGGCATTACAGAGAGACTACAGGTACCCCCACTCTATACTATAGGAATGGGGCATTACAGAGATTACAGGTACCCCCACTCTATACTACAGGAATGGGGCATTACAGAGATTACAGGTACCCCCACTCTATACTACAGGAATGGGCCATTACAGAGGTTACAGGTACCCCCACTCTATACTACAGGTATGGGGCATTACAGAGATTACAGGTACCCCCACTCTATGCTACAGGAATGGGGCATTACAGAGAGACTACAGGTACCCCCACTCTATACTATAGGAATGGGGCATTACAGAGATTACAGGTACCCCCACTCTATACTACAGGAATGGGCCATTACAGAGAGACTACAGATACCCCCACTCTATACTACAGGAATGGGGCATCACAGAGACTACAGGTACCCCCACTCTATACTACAGGAATGGGGCATTACAGAGAGACTACAGGTACCCCCACTCTATACTATAGGAATGGGGCATTACAGAGATTACAGGTACCCCCACTCTATACTACAGGAATGGGCCATTACAGAGAGACTACAGATACCCCCACTCTATACTACAGGAATGGGGCATCACAGAGACTACAGGTACCCCCACTCTATACTACAGGAATGGGGCATTACAGAGAGATTACAGGTACCCCCACTCTATACTACAGGTATGGGGCATTACAGAGATTACAGGTACCCCCACTCTATACTACAGGTATGGGGCATTACAGAGATTACAGGTACCCCCACTCTATGCTACAGGAATGGGGCATTACAGAGAGACTACAGGTACCCCCACTCAATACTATAGGAATGGGGCATTACAGAGATTACAGGTACCCCCACTCTATACTACAGGAATGGGCCATTACAGAGGTTACAGGTACCCCCACTCTATACTACAGGAATGGGGCATTACAGAGAGATTACAGGTACCCCACTCTATACTACAGGTATGGGGCATTACAGAGATTACAGGTACCCCCACTCTATACTACAGGAATGGGGCATTACAGAGAGACTACAGGTACCCCCACTCTATACTACAGGAATGGGGCATTACTGAGAGACTACAGGTACCCCCACTCTATACTACAGGTACCCCCACTCTATACTACAGGAATGGGGCATTACAGAGAGACTACAAGTACCCCCACTCTATACTACAGGAATGGGGCATTACAGAGAGACTACAAGTACCCCCACTCTATACTACAGGTACCCCACTCTATACTACAGGAATGGGGCATTACAGAGATTACAGGTACCCCCACTCTATACTACAGGAATGGGGCATTACAGAGACTACAGGTACCCCCACTCTATACTACAGGTACCCCCACTCTATACTACAGGTACCCCCACTCTATACAACAGGAATGGGGCATTACAGAGACTACAGGTACCCCCACTCTATACTACAGGTACCCCCACTCTATACTACAGGAATGGGGCATTACAGAGACTACAGGTACCCCCACTCTATACTACAGGTACCCCCACTCTATACTACAGGAATGGGGCATTACAGAGACTACAGGTACCCCCACTCTATACTACAGGAATGGGGCATTACAGAGACTACAGGTACCCCCACTCTATACTACAGGAATGGGGCATTACAGAGACTACAGGTACCCCCACTCTATACTACAGGAATGGGGCATTACAGAGACTACAGGTACCCCCACTCTATACAACAGGAATGGGGCATTACAGAGATTACAGGTACCCCCACTCTATACTACAGGTATGGGGCATTACAGAGATTACAGGTACCCCCACTCTATGCTACAGGAATGGGGCATTACAGAGAGACTACAGGTACCCCCACTCTATACTACAGGAATGGGGCATTACAGAGATTACAGGTACCCCCACTCTATACTACAGGAATGGGGCATTACTGAGAGACTACAGGTACCCCCACTCTATACTACAGGAATGGGGCATTACAGAGAGATTACAGATACCCCCACTCTATACTACAGGAATGGGGCATCACAGAGACTACAGGTACCCCCACTCTATACTACAGGAATGGGGCATTACTGAGAGACTACAGGTACCCCCACTCTATACTACAGGAATGGGGCATCACACAGACTACAGGTACCCCCACTCTATACTACAGGAATGGGGCATTACTGAGAGACTACAGGTACCCCCACTCTATACTACAGGAATGGGGCATTACAGAGAGATTACAGGTACCCCCACTCTATACTACAGGTATGGGGCATTACAGAGATTACAGGTACCCCCACTCTATACTACAGGTATGGGGCATTACAGAGATTACAGGTACCCCCACTCTATGCTACAGGAATGGGGCATTACAGAGAGACTACAGGTACCCCCACTCTATACTATAGGAATGGGGCATTACAGAGATTACAGGTACCCCCACTCTATACTACAGGAATGGGCCATTACAGAGGTTACAGGTACCCCCACTCTATACTACAGGTATGGGGCATTACAGAGATTACAGGTACCCCCACTCTATGCTACAGGAATGGGGCATTACAGAGAGACTACAGGTACCCCCACTCTATACTATAGTAATGGGGCATTACAGAGATTACAGGTACCCCCACTCTATACTACAGGAATGGGCCATTACAGAGGTTACAGGTACCCCCACTCTATACTACAGGAATGGGGCATTACAGAGATTACAGGTACCCCCACTCTATACTACAGGAATGGGGCATTACAGAGAGACTACAGGTACCCCCACTCTATACTACAGGAATGGGGCATTACTGAGAGACTACAGGTACCCCCACTCTATACTACAGGTACCCAAACTCTATACTACAGGAATGGGGCATTACAGAGAGACTACAAGTACCCCCACTCTATACTACAGGAATGGGGCATTACAGTGAGACTACAAGTACCCCCACTCTATACTACAGGTACCCCACTCTATACTACAGGAATGGGGCATTACAGAGATTACAGGTACCCCCACTCTATACTACAGGAATGGGGCATTACAGAGACTACAGGTACCCCCACTCTATACTACAGGTACCCCCACTCTATACTACAGGTACCCCCACTCTATACAACAGGAATGGGGCATTACAGAGACTACAGGTACCCCCACTCTATACTACAGGTACCCCCACTCTATACTACAGGAATGGGGCATTACAGAGACTACAGGTACCCCCACTCTATACTACAGGTACCCCCACTCTATACTACAGGAATGGGGCATTACAGAGACTACAGGTACCCCCACTCTATACTACAGGAATGGGGCATTACAGAGACTACAGGTACCCCCACTCTATACTACAGGAATGGGGCATTACAGAGACTACAGGTACCCCCACTCTATACTACAGGAATGGGGCATTACAGAGACTACAGGTACCCCCACTCTATACTACAGGTACCCCCACTCTATACTACAGGAATGGGGCATTACAGAGATTACAGGTACCCCCACTCTATACTACAGGTACCCCCACTCTATACTACAGGAATGGGGCATTACAGAGATTACAGGTACCCCCACTCTATACTACAGGAATGGGGCATTACAGAGATTACAGGTACCCCCACTCTATACTACAGGTACCCCCACTCTATACTACAGGAATGGGGCATCACAGAGACTACAGGTACCCCCACTCTATACTACAGGAATGGGGCATTACTGAGAGACTACAGGTACCCCCACTCTATACTACAGGAATGGGGCATTACAGAGAGATTACAGGTACCCCCACTCTATACTACATGAATGGGGCATTACAGAGATTACAGGTACCCCCACTCTATACTACAGGAATGGGGCATTACAGAGAGACTACAGGTACCCCCACTCTATACTACAGGAATGGGGCATTACTGAGAGATTACAGGTACCCCACTCTATACTACAGGTACCCCACTCTATACTACAGGAATGGGGCATTACAGAGAGACTACAAGTACCCCCACTCTATACTACAGGAATGGGGCATTACTGAGAGACTACAGGTACCCCACTCTATACTACAGGTACCCCACTCTATACTACAGGAATGGGGCATTACAGAGATTACAGGTACCCCCACTCTATACTACAGGAATGGGGCATTACAGAGACTACAGGTACCCCCACTCTATACTACAGGAATGGGGCATTACAGAGACTACAGGTACCCCCACTCTATACTACAGGAATGGGCCATTACAGAGGTTACAGGTACCCCCACTCTATACTACAGGAATGGGGCATTACAGAGACTACAGGTACCCGCATTCTATACTACAGGAATGGGCCATTACAGAGAGACTACAGGTACCCCCACTCTATACTACAGGTACCCCCACTCTATACTACAGGAATGGGGCATTACAGAGAGACTACAGGTACCCCCACTCTATACTACAGGAATAGGGCATTACAGAGAGACTACAGGTACGCCCACTCTATACTACAGGTACCCCCACTCTATACTACAGGAATGGGGCATTACAGAGACTACAGGTACCCCCACTCTATACTACAGGTACCCCCACTCTATACTACAGGTACCCCCACTCTATGCTACAGGAATGGGGCATTACAGAGACTACAGGTACCCCCACTCTATGCTACAGGAATGGGGCATTACAGAGACTACAGGTACCCCCACTCTATACTACAGGAATGGGGCATTACAGAGAGATTACAGGTACCCCCACTTTATACTACAGGAATGGGGCATTACAGAGAGACTACAGGTACCCCCACTCTATACTACAGGAATGGGGCATTACAGAGACTACAGGTACCCCCACTCTATACTACAGGTACCCCCACTCTATACTACAGGTACCCCCACTCTATACTACAGGAATGGGGCATTACAGAGACTACAGGTACCCCCACTCTATACTACAGGAATGGGGCATTACAGAGACTACAGGTACCCCCACTCTATACTACAGGAATGGGGCATTACAGAGAGATTACAGGTACCCCCACTCTATACTACAGGTATGGGGCATTATAGAGATTACAGGTACCCCCACTCTATGCTACAGGAATGGGGCATTACAGAGAGACTACAGGTACCCCCACTCTATACTACAGGAATGGGGCATTACAGAGATTACAGGTACCCCCACTCTATACTACAGGAATGGGCCATTACAGAGAGACTACAGATACCCCCACTCTATACTACAGGAATGGGGCATCACAGAGACTACAGGTACCCCCACTCTATACTACAGGAATGGGGCATTACTGAGAGACTACAGGTACCCCCACTCTATACTACAGGAATGGGGCATTACAGAGAGATTACAGGTACCCCCACTCTATACTACAGGTATGGGGCATTACAGAGATTACAGGTACCCCCACTCTATACTACAGGTATGGGGCATTACAGAGATTACAGGTACCCCCACTCTATGCTACAGGAATGGGGCATTACAGAGAGACTACAGGTACCCCCACTCTATACTATAGGAATGGGGCATTACAGAGATTACAGGTACCCCCACTCTATACTACAGGAATGGGCCATTACAGAGGTTACAGGTACCCCCACTCTATACTACAGGTATGGGGCATTACAGAGATTACAGGTACCCCCACTCTATGCTACAGGAATGGGGCATTACAGAGAGACTACAGGTACCCCCACTCTATACTATAGGAATGGGGCATTACAGAGATTACAGGTACCCCCACTCTATACTACAGGAATGGGCCATTACAGAGGTTACAGGTACCCCCACTCTATACTACAGGAATGGGGCATTACAGAGATTACAGGTACCCCCACTCTATACTACAGGAATGGGGCATTACAGAGAGACTACAGGTACCCCCACTCTATACTACAGGAATGGGGCATTACTGAGAGACTACAGGTACCCCCACTCTATACTACAGGTACCCCCACTCTATACTACAGGAATGGGGCATTACAGAGAGACTACAGGTACCCCCACTCTATACTACAGGAATGGGGCATTACTGAGAGACTACAGGTACCCCCACTCTATACTACAGGTACCCCCACTCTATACTACAGGAATGGGGCATTACAGAGAGACTACAAGTACCCCCACTCTATACTACAGGAATGGGGCATTACAGAGAGACTACAAGTACCCCCACTCTATACTACAGGTACCCCACTCTATACTACAGGAATGGGGCATTACAGAGATTACAGGTACCCCCACTCTATACTACAGGAATGGGGCATTACAGAGACTACAGGTACCCCCACTCTATACTACAGGTACCCCCACTCTATACTACAGGTACCCCCACTCTATACAACAGGAATGGGGCATTACAGAGACTACAGGTACCCCCACTCTATACTACAGGTACCCCCACTCTATACTACAGGAATGGGGCATTACAGAGACTACAGGTACCCCCACTCTATACTACAGGTACCCCCACTCTATACTACAGGAATGGGGCATTACAGAGACTACAGGTACCCCCACTCTATACTACAGGAATGGGGCATTACAGAGACTACAGGTACCCCCACTCTATACTACAGGAATGGGGCATTACAGAGACTACAGGTACCCCCACTCTATACTACAGGAATGGGGCATTACAGAGACTACAGGTACCCCCACTCTATACTACAGGTACCCCCACTCTATACTACAGGAATTGGGCATTACAGAGATTACAGGTACCCCCACTCTATACTACAGGTACCCCCACTCTATACTACAGGAATGGGGCATTACAGAGATTACAGGTACCCCCACTCTATACTACAGGAATGGGGCATTACAGAGATTACAGGTACCCCCACTCTATACTACAGGTACCCCCACTCTATACTACAGGAATGGGGCATCACAGAGACTACAGGTACCCCCACTCTATACTACAGGAATGGGGCATTACTGAGAGACTACAGGTACCCCCACTCTATACTACAGGAATGGGGCATTACAGAGAGATTACAGGTACCCCCACTCTATACTACAGGTACCCCCACTCTATACTACAGGAATGGGGCATTACAGAGATTACAGGTACCCCCACTCTATACTACAGGAATGGGGCATTACAGAGAGACTACAGGTACCCCCACTCTATACTACAGGAATGGGGCATTACTGAGAGATTACAGGTACCCCACTCTATACTACAGGTACCCCACTCTATACTACAGGAATGGGGCATTACAGAGAGACTACAAGTACCCCCACTCTATACTACAGGAATGGGGCATTACTGAGAGACTACAGGTACCCCACTCTATACTACAGGTACCCCACTCTATACTACAGGAATGGGGCATTACAGAGATTACAGGTACCCCCACTCTATACTACAGGAATGGGGCATTACAGAGACTACAGGTACCCCCACTCTATACTACAGGAATGGGGCATTACAGAGACTACAGGTACCCCCACTCTATACTACAGGAATGGGGCATTACAGAGACTACAGGTACCCCCACTCTATACTACAGGAATGGGGCATTACAGAGACTACAGGTACCCCCACTCTATACTACAGGTACCCCCACTCTATACTACAGGAATGGGGCATTACAGAGATTACAGGTACCCCCACTCTATACTACAGGTACCCCCACTCTATACTACAGGAATGGGGCATTACAGAGATTACAGGTACCCCCACTCTATACTACAGGAATGGGGCATTACAGAGATTACAGGTACCCCCACTCTATACTACAGGTACCCCCACTCTATACTACAGGAATGGGGCATCACAGAGACTACAGGTACCCCCACTCTATACTACAGGAATGGGGCATTACTGAGAGACTACAGGTACCCCCACTCTATACTACAGGAATGGGGCATTACAGAGAGATTACAGGTACCCCCACTCTATACTACATGAATGGGGCATTACAGAGATTACAGGTACCCCCACTCTATACTACAGGAATGGGGCATTACAGAGAGACTACAGGTACCCCCACTCTATACTACAGGAATGGGGCATTACTGAGAGATTACAGGTACCCCACTCTATACTACAGGTACCCCACTCTATACTACAGGAATGGGGCATTACAGAGAGACTACAAGTACCCCCACTCTATACTACAGGAATGGGGCATTACTGAGAGACTACAGGTACCCCACTCTATACTACAGGTACCCCACTCTATACTACAGGAATGGGGCATTACAGAGATTACAGGTACCCCCACTCTATACTACAGGAATGGGGCATTACAGAGACTACAGGTACCCCCACTCTATACTACAGGAATGGGGCATTACAGAGACTACAGGTACCCCCACTCTATACTACAGGAATGGGCCATTACAGAGGTTACAGGTACCCCCACTCTATACTACAGGAATGGGGCATTACAGAGACTACAGGTACCCGCATTCTATACTACAGGAATGGGCCATTACAGAGAGACTACAGGTACCCCCACTCTATACTACAGGTACCCCCACTCTATACTACAGGAATGGGGCATTACAGAGAGACTACAGGTACCCCCACTCTATACTACAGGAATGTGGCATTACAGAGAGACTACAGGTACGCCCACTCTATACTACAGGTACCCCCACTCTATACTACAGGAATGGGGCATTACAGAGACTACAGGTACCCCCACTCTATACTACAGGTACCCCCACTCTATACTACAGGTACCCCCACTCTATGCTACAGGAATGGGGCATTACAGAGACTACAGGTACCCCCACTCTATGCTACAGGAATGGGGCATTACAGAGACTACAGGTACCCCCACTCTATACTACAGGAATGGGGCATTACAGAGAGATTACAGGTACCCCCACTTTATACTACAGGAATGGGGCATTACAGAGAGACTACAGGTACCCCCACTCTATACTACAGGAATGGGGCATTACAGAGACTACAGGTACCCCCACTCTATACTACAGGTACCCCCACTCTATACTACAGGTACCCCCACTCTATACTACAGGAATGGGGCATTACAGAGACTACAGGTACCCCCACTCTATACTACAGGAATGGGGCATTACAGAGACTACAGGTACCCCCACTCTATACTACAGGAATGGGGCATTACAGAGAGATTACAGGTACCCCCACTCTATACTACAGGTATGGGGCATTATAGAGATTACAGGTACCCCCACTCTATGCTACAGGAATGGGGCATTACAGAGAGACTACAGGTACCCCCACTCTATACTACAGGAATGGGGCATTACAGAGATTACAGGTACCCCCACTCTATACTACAGGAATGGGCCATTACAGAGAGACTACAGATACCCCCACTCTATACTACAGGAATGGGGCATCACAGAGACTACAGGTACCCCCACTCTATACTACAGGAATGGGGCATTACTGAGAGACTACAGGTACCCCCACTCTATACTACAGGAATGGGGCATTACAGAGAGATTACAGGTACCCCCACTCTATACTACAGGTATGGGGCATTACAGAGATTACAGGTACCCCCACTCTATACTACAGGTATGGGGCATTACAGAGATTACAGGTACCCCCACTCTATGCTACAGGAATGGGGCATTACAGAGAGACTACAGGTACCCCCACTCTATACTATAGGAATGGGGCATTACAGAGATTACAGGTACCCCCACTCTATACTACAGGAATGGGCCATTACAGAGGTTACAGGTACCCCCACTCTATACTACAGGTATGGGGCATTACAGAGATTACAGGTACCCCCACTCTATGCTACAGGAATGGGGCATTACAGAGAGACTACAGGTACCCCCACTCTATACTATAGGAATGGGGCATTACAGAGATTACAGGTACCCCCACTCTATACTACAGGAATGGGCCATTACAGAGGTTACAGGTACCCCCACTCTATACTACAGGAATGGGGCATTACAGAGATTACAGGTACCCCCACTCTATACTACAGGAATGGGGCATTACAGAGAGACTACAGGTACCCCCACTCTATACTACAGGAATGGGGCATTACTGAGAGACTACAGGTACCCCCACTCTATACTACAGGTACCCCCACTCTATACTACAGGAATGGGGCATTACAGAGAGACTACAAGTACCCCCACTCTATACTACAGGAATGGGGCATTACAGAGAGACTACAAGTACCCCCACTCTATACTACAGGTACCCCACTCTATACTACAGGAATGGGGCATTACAGAGATTACAGGTACCCCCACTCTATACTACAGGAATGGGGCATTACAGAGACTACAGGTACCCCCACTCTATACTACAGGTACCCCCACTCTATACTACAGGTACCCCCACTCTATACAACAGGAATGGGGCATTACAGAGACTACAGGTACCCCCACTCTATACTACAGGTACCCCCACTCTATACTACAGGAATGGGGCATTACAGAGACTACAGGTACCCCCACTCTATACTACAGGTACCCCCACTCTATACTACAGGAATGGGGCATTACAGAGACTACAGGTACCCCCACTCTATACTACAGGAATGGGGCATTACAGAGACTACAGGTACCCCCACTCTATACTACAGGAATGGGGCATTACAGAGACTACAGGTACCCCCACTCTATACTACAGGAATGGGGCATTACAGAGACTACAGGTACCCCCACTCTATACTACAGGTACCCCCACTCTATACTACAGGAATTGGGCATTACAGAGATTACAGGTACCCCCACTCTATACTACAGGTACCCCCACTCTATACTACAGGAATGGGGCATTACAGAGATTACAGGTACCCCCACTCTATACTACAGGAATGGGGCATTACAGAGATTACAGGTACCCCCACTCTATACTACAGGTACCCCCACTCTATACTACAGGAATGGGGCATCACAGAGACTACAGGTACCCCCACTCTATACTACAGGAATGGGGCATTACTGAGAGACTACAGGTACCCCCACTCTATACTACAGGAATGGGGCATTACAGAGAGATTACAGGTACCCCCACTCTATACTACAGGTACCCCCACTCTATACTACAGGAATGGGGCATTACAGAGATTACAGGTACCCCCACTCTATACTACAGGAATGGGGCATTACAGAGAGACTACAGGTACCCCCACTCTATACTACAGGAATGGGGCATTACTGAGAGATTACAGGTACCCCACTCTATACTACAGGTACCCCACTCTATACTACAGGAATGGGGCATTACAGAGAGACTACAAGTACCCCCACTCTATTCTACAGGAATGGGGCATTACTGAGAGACTACAGGTACCCCACTCTATACTACAGGTACCCCACTCTATACTACAGGAATGGGGCATTACAGAGATTACAGGTACCCCCACTCTATACTACAGGAATGGGGCATTACAGAGACTACAGGTACCCCCACTCTATACTACAGGAATGGGGCATTACAGAGACTACAGGTACCCCCACTCTATACTACAGGAATGGGGCATTACAGAGACTACAGGTACCCCCACTCTATACTACAGGAATGGGGCATTACAGAGACTACAGGTACCCCCACTCTATACTACAGGAATGGGGCATTACAGAGACTACAGGTACCCCCACTCTATACTACAGGTACCCCCACTCTATACTACAGGAATGGGGCATTACAGAGATTACAGGTACCCCCACTCTATACTACAGGTACCCCCACTCTATACTACAGGAATGGGGCATTACAGAGATTACAGGTACCCCCACTCTATACTACAGGAATGGGGCATTACAGAGATTACAGGTACCCCCACTCTATACTACAGGTACCCCCACTCTATACTACAGGAATGGGGCATCACAGAGACTACAGGTACCCCCACTCTATACTACAGGAATGGGGCATTACTGAGAGACTACAGGTACCCCCACTCTATACTACAGGAATGGGGCATTACAGAGAGATTACAGGTACCCCCACTCTATACTACAGGAATGGGGCATTACAGAGATTACAGGTACCCCCACTCTATACTACAGGAATGGGGCATTACAGAGAGACTACAGGTACCCCCACTCTATACTACAGGAATGGGGCATTACTGAGAGATTACAGGTACCCCACTCTATACTACAGGTACCCCACTCTATACTACAGGAATGGGGCATTACAGAGAGACTACAAGTACCCCCACTCTATACTACAGGAATGGGGCATTACTGAGAGACTACAGGTACCCCACTCTATACTACAGGTACCCCACTCTATACTACAGGAATGGGGCATTACAGAGACTACAGGTACCCCCACTCTATACTACAGGAATGGGCCATTACAGAGGTTACAGGTACCCCCACTCTATACTACAGGAATGGGGCATTACAGAGACTACAGGTACCCCCATTCTATACTACAGGAATGGGCCATTACAGAGAGACTACAGGTACCCCCACTCTATACTACAGGTACCCCCACTCTATACTACAGGAATGGGGCATTACAGAGAGACTACAGGTACCCCCACTCTATACTACAGGAATGGGGCATTACAGAGAGACTACAGGTACGCCCACTCTATACTACAGGTACCCCCACTCTATACTACAGGAATGGGGCATTACAGAGACTACAGGTACCCCCACTCTATACTACAGGTACCCCCACTCTATACTACAGGTACCCCCACTCTATACTACAGGAATGGGGCATTACAGAGAGACTACAGGTACCCCCACTCTATACTACAGGAATGGGGCATTACAGAGAGACTACAGGTACCCCCACTCTATACTACAGGAATGGGGCATTACAGAGACTACAGGTACCCCCACTCTATACTACAGGAATGGGGCATTACAGAGACTACAGGTACCCCCACTTTATACTACAGGAATGGGGCATTACAGAGACTACAGGTACCCCCACTCTATACTACAGGTACCCCCACTCTATACTACAGGAATTGGGCATTACAGAGATTACAGGTACCCCCACTCTATACTACAGGTACCCCCACTCTATACTACAGGAATGGGGCATTACAGAGATTACAGGTACCCCCACTCTATACTACAGGAATGGGGCATTACAGAGATTACAGGTACCCCCACTCTATACTACAGGTACCCCCACTCTATACTACAGGAATGGGGCATCACAGAGACTACAGGTACCCCCACTCTATACTACAGGAATGGGGCATTACTGAGAGACTACAGGTACCCCCACTCTATACTACAGGAATGGGGCATTACAGAGAGATTACAGGTACCCCCACTCTATACTACAGGTACCCCCACTCTATACTACAGGAATGGGGCATTACAGAGACTACAGGTACCCCCACTCTATACTACAGGAATGGGGCATTACTGAGAGATTACAGGTACCCCACTCTATACTACAGGTACCCCACTCTATACTACAGGAATGGGGCATTACAGAGAGACTACAAGTACCCCCACTCTATTCTACAGGAATGGGGCATTACTGAGAGACTACAGGTACCCCACTCTATACTACAGGTACCCCACTCTATACTACAGGAATGGGGCATTACAGAGATTACAGGTACCCCCACTCTATACTACAGGAATGGGGCATTACAGAGACTACAGGTACCCCCACTCTATACTACAGGAATGGGGCATTACAGAGACTACAGGTACCCCCACTCTATACTACAGGAATGGGGCATTACAGAGACTACAGGTACCCCCACTCTATACTACAGGAATGGGGCATTACAGAGACTACAGGTACCCCCACTCTATACTACAGGAATGGGGCATTACAGAGACTACAGGTACCCCCACTCTATACTACAGGTACCCCCACTCTATACTACAGGAATGGGGCATTACAGAGATTACAGGTACCCCCACTCTATACTACAGGTACCCCCACTCTATACTACAGGAATGGGGCATTACAGAGATTACAGGTACCCCCACTCTATACTACAGGAATGGGGCATTACAGAGATTACAGGTACCCCCACTCTATACTACAGGTACCCCCACTCTATACTACAGGAATGGGGCATCACAGAGACTACAGGTACCCCCACTCTATACTACAGGAATGGGGCATTACTGAGAGACTACAGGTACCCCCACTCTATACTACAGGAATGGGGCATTACAGAGAGATTACAGGTACCCCCACTCTATACTACAGGAATGGGGCATTACAGAGATTACAGGTACCCCCACTCTATACTACAGGAATGGGGCATTACAGAGAGACTACAGGTACCCCCACTCTATACTACAGGAATGGGGCATTACTGAGAGATTACAGGTACCCCACTCTATACTACAGGTACCCCACTCTATACTACAGGAATGGGGCATTACAGAGAGACTACAAGTACCCCCACTCTATACTACAGGAATGGGGCATTACTGAGAGACTACAGGTACCCCACTCTATACTACAGGTACCCCACTCTATACTACAGGAATGGGGCATTACAGAGACTACAGGTACCCCCACTCTATACTACAGGAATGGGCCATTACAGAGGTTACAGGTACCCCCACTCTATACTACAGGAATGGGGCATTACAGAGACTACAGGTACCCCCATTCTATACTACAGGAATGGGCCATTACAGAGAGACTACAGGTACCCCCACTCTATACTACAGGTACCCCCACTCTATACTACAGGAATGGGGCATTACAGAGAGACTACAGGTACCCCCACTCTATACTACAGGAATGGGGCATTACAGAGAGACTACAGGTACGCCCACTCTATACTACAGGTACCCCCACTCTATACTACAGGAATGGGGCATTACAGAGACTACAGGTACCCCCACTCTATACTACAGGTACCCCCACTCTATACTACAGGTACCCCCACTCTATGCTACAGGAATGGGGCATTACAAAGACTACAGGTACCCCCACTCTATGCTACAGGAATGGGGCATTACAGAGGCTACAGGTACCCCCACTCTATACTACAGGAATGGGGCATTACAGAGAGATTACAGGTACCCCCACTTTATACTACAGGAATGGGGCATTACAGAGAGACTACAGGTACCCCCACTCTATACTACAGG
The DNA here is from genome assembly GCF_040206685.1 of Ascaphus truei. Taxonomy (NCBI): domain Eukaryota; kingdom Metazoa; phylum Chordata; class Amphibia; order Anura; family Ascaphidae; genus Ascaphus; species Ascaphus truei. The sequence continues at coordinate 54,359,265 of NC_134496.1, read as the reverse complement.
AATGGGGCATTACAGAGACTACAGGTACCCCCACTCTATACTACAGGTACCCCCACTCTATACTACAGGTACCCCCACTCTATACTACAGGAATGGGCCATTACAGAGAGATTACAGGTACCCCCACTCTATACTACAGGAATGGGGCATTACAGAGACTACAGGTACCCCCACTCTATACTACAGGAATGGGGCATTACAGAGAGATTACAGGTACCCCCACTCTATACTACAGGTACCCCCACTCTATACTACAGGAATGGGGCATTACAGAGACTACAGGTACCCCCACTCTATACTACAGGAATGGGGCATTACAGAGAGATTACAGGTACCCCCACTCTATACTACAGGTACCCCCACTCTATACTACAGGAATGGGCCATTACAGAGAGATTACAGGTTCCCCCACTCTATACTACAGGTACCCCCACTCTATACTACAGGAATGGGGCATTACAGAGATTACAGGTACCCCCACTCTATACTACAGGAATGGGCCATTACAGAGAGACTACAGGTACCCCCACTCTATACTACAGGAATGGGGCATTACAGAGACTACAGGTACCCCCACTCTATACTACAGGTACCCCCACTCTATACTACAGGTACCCCCACTCTATACTACAGGTATGGGGCATTACAGAGATTACAGGTACCCCCACTCTATGCTACAGGAATGGGGCATTACAGAGAGACTACAGGTACCCCCACTCTATACTACAGGAATGGGGCATTACAGAGATTACAGGTACCCCCACTCTATACTACAGGAATGGGCCATTACAGAAGTTACAGGTACCCCCACTCTATACTACAGGTACCCCCACTCTATAATACAGGAATGGGCCATTACAGAGAGACTACAGGTACCCCCACTTTATACTACAGGAATGGGCCATTACAGAAGTTACAGGTACCCCCACTCTATACTACAGGTACCCCCACTCTATAATACAGGAATGGGCCATTACAGAGGTTACAGGTACCCCCACTCTATACTACAGGTACCCCCACTCTATACTACAGGAATGAGGCATTACAGAGAGACTACAGGTACCCCCACTCTATACTACAGGTACCCCCACTCTATACTACAGGAATGGGGCATTACAGAGATTACAGGTACCCCCACTCTATACTACAGGAATGGGCCATTACAGAGAGACTACAGGTACCCCCACTCTATACTACAGGAATGGGGCATTACAGAGAGACTACAAGTACCCCCACTCTATACTACAGGAATGGGGCATTACTGAGAGATTACAGGTACCCCACTCTATACTACAGGTACCCCCACTCTATACTACAGGAATGGGGCATTACAGAGACTACAGGTACCCCCACTCTATACTACAGGAATGGGGCATTACAGAGAGATTACAGGTACCCCCACTCTATACTACAGGAATGGGGCATTACAGAGAGACTACAGGTACCCCCACTTTATACTACAGGAATGGGGCATTACAGAGAGACTACAAGTACCCCCACTCTATACTACAGGAATGGGGCATTACTGAGAGATTACAGGTACCCCACTCTATACTACAGGTACCCCACTCTATACTACAGGAATGGGGCATTACAGAGAGAATACAAGTACCCCCACTCTATACTACAGGAATGGGGCATTACAGAGAGACTACAAGTACCCCCACTCTATACTACAGGAATGGGGCATTACTGAGAGACTACAGGTACCCCACTCTATACTACAGGTACCCCACTCTATACTACAGGAATGGGGCATTACAGAGAGACTACAAGTACCCCCACTCTATACTACAGGAATGGGGCATTACAGAGAGACTACAAGTACCCCCACTCTATACTACAGGAATGGGGCATTACAGAGAGACTACAAGTACCCCCACTCTATACTACAGGAATGGGCCATTACAGAGGTTACAGATACCCCCACTCTATACTACAGGAATGGGGCATTACTGACAGATTACAGGTACCCCACTCTATACTACAGGTACCCCACTCTATACTACAGGAATGGGGCATTACAGAGAGACTACAAGTACCCCCACTCTATACTACAGGAATGGGGCATTACAGAGAGACTTCAAGTACCCCCACTCTATACTACAGGAATGGGGCATTACTGAGAGACTACAGGTACCCCACTCTATACTACAGGTACCCCACTCTATACTACAGGAATGGGGCATTACAGAGATTACAGGTACCCCCACTCTATACTACAGGAATGGGGCATTACAGAGACTACAGGTACCCCCACTCTATACTACAGGAATGGGGCATTACAGAGACTACAGGTACCCCCATTCTATACTACAGGAATGGGCCATTACAGAGAGACTACAGGTACCCCCACTCTATACTACAGGTACCCCCACTCTATACTACAGGAATGGGCCATTACAGAGAGACTACAGGTACCCCCACTCTATACTACAGGTACCCCCACTCTATACTACAGGAATGGGGCATTACAGAGAGACTACAGGTACCCCCACTCTATACTACAGATACCCCCACTCTATACTACAGGAATGGGGCATTACAGAGGTTACAGGTACCCCCACTCTATACTACAGGTACCCCACTCTATACTACAGGTACCCCACGCTATACTACAGGAATGGGGCGTTACAAAGAGACTACAGGTACCCCCACTCTATACTACAGGAATGGGGCATTACAGAGGTTACAGGTACCCCCACTCTATACTACAGGTACCCCACTCTATACTACAGGAATGGGGCGTTACAAAGAGACTACAGGTACCCCCACTCTATACTACAGGTACCCCCCTCTATACTACAGGAATGGGGCATTACAGAGATTACAGGTACCCCCACTCTATACTACAGGTACCCCCACTCTATACTACAGGTACCCCCACTCTATACTACAGGAATGGGGCATCACAGAGACTACAGGTACCCCCACTCTATACTACAGGTACCCCCACTCTATACTACAGGAATGGGGAATTACAGAGAGACTACAGGTACCCCCACTCTATACTACAGGAATGGGGCATTACAGAGAGACTACAGGTACCCCCACTCTATACTACAGGTACCCCCACTCTATACTACAGGAATGGGGCATTACAGAGAGACTACAGGTACCCCCACTCTATAATACAGGTACCCCCACTCTATACTACAGGAATGGGGCATTACAGAGAGACTACAGTTACCCCCACTCTATACTACAGGTACCCCCACTCTATACTACAGGAATGGGCCATTACAGAGGTTACAGGTACCCCCACTCTATACTACAGGAATGGGGCATTACAGAGAGACTACAGGTACCCCCACTCTATACTACAGGAATGGGGAATTACAGAGATTACAGGTACCCCCACTCTATACTACAGGAATGGGCCATTACAGAGAGACTACAGTTACCCCCACTCTATACTACAGGTACCCCCACTCTATACTACAGGAATGGGGAATTACAGAGACTACAGGTACCCCCACTCTATACTACAGGAATGGGGCATTACAGAGACTACAGGTACCCCCACTCTATACTACAGAAATGGGGAATTACAGAGATTACAGGTACCCCCATTCTATACTACAGGAATGGGGCATTACTGAGAGACTACAGGTACCCCCACTCTATACTACAGGTACCCCCACTCTATACTACAGGTACCCCCCTCTATACTACAGGAATGGGGCATTACAGAGACTACAGGTACCCCCACTCTATACTACAGGAATGGGGCATTACAGAGACTACAGGTACCCCCACTCTATACTACAGGAATGGGGCATTACAGAGACTACAGGTACCCCCACTATATACTACAGGTACCCCCACTCTATACTACAGGAATGGGCCATTACAGAGAGATTACAGGTACCCCCACTCTATACTACAGGTACCCCCACTCTATACTACAGGAATGGGCCATTACAGAGAGACTACAGGTACCCCCACTCTATACTACAGGTACCCCCACTCTATACTACAGGAATGGGGCATTACAGAGAGACTACAGGTACCCCCACTCTATACTACAGGTACCCCCACTCTATACTACAGGAATGGGCCATTACAGAGAGACTACAGGTACCCCCACTCTATACTACAGTAATGGGGCATTACAGAGAGACTACAGGTACCCCCACTCTATACTACAGGTACCCCCACTCTATACTACAGAAATGGGGCATTACAGAGAGACTACAGGTACCCCCACTCTATACTACAGGAATGGGGCATTACAGAGAGACTACAGGTACCCCCACTCTATACTACAGGTACCCCCACTCTATACTACAGGTACCCCACTCTATACTACAGGTACCCCACTCTATACTACAGGAATGGGGCGTTACAAAGAGACTACAGGTACCCCCACTCTATACTACAGGTACCCCCCTCTATACTACAGGAATGGGGCATTACAGAGATTACAGGTACCCCCACTCTATACTACAGGTACCCCCACGCTATACTACAGGTACCCCCACTCTATACTACAGGAATGGGGCATCACAGAGACTACAGGTACCCCCACTCTATACTACAGGTACCCCCACTCTATACTACAGGAATGGGGCATTACAGAGAGACTACAGGTACCCCCACTCTATACTACAGGAATGGGGCATTACAGAGAGACTACAGGTACCCCCACTCTATACTACAGGAATGAGGCATTACAGAGGTTACAGGTACCCCCACTCTATACTACAGGTACCCCCACTCTATACTACAGGAATGGGGAATTACAGAGATTACAGGTACCCCCATTCTATACTACAGGAATGGGGCATTACTGAGAGACTACAAGTACCCCCACTCTATACTACAGGTACCCCCACTCTATACTACAGGAATGGGGCATTACAGAGATTACAGGTACCCCCACTCTATAGTACAGGAATGGGGCATTACAGAGAGACTACAGGTACCCCCACTCTATACTACAGGTACCCCCACTCTATACTACAGGAATGGGGCATTACAGAGGTTACAGGTACCCCCACTCTATACTACAGGAATGGGGCATTACAGAGATTACAGGTACCCCCACTCTATACTACAGGAATGGGGCATTACAGAGAGACTACAGGTACCCCCACTCTATACTACACGAATGGGGCGTTACAGAGAGTCTACCGATACCCCCACTCTATACTACAGGTACCCCCACTCTATACTATAGGAATGGGGCATTACAGAGAGACTACAGGTACCCCCACTCTATACTACAGGAATGGGGCATTACAGAGAGATTACAGGTACCCCCACTCTATACTACAGGAATGGGGCATTACAGAGAGATTACAGGTACCCCCACTCTATACTACAGGAATGGGGCATTACAGAGAGATTACAGGTACCCCCACTCTATACTACAGGAATGGGGCATTACAGAGAGATTACAGGTACCCCCACTCTATACTACAGGAATGGGCCATTACAGAGGTTACAGGTACCCCCACTCTATACTACAGGAATGGGGCATTACAGAGATTACAGGTACCCCCATTCTATACTACAGGTACCCCCCCTCTATACTACAGGAATGGGGCATTACAGAGAGACTACAGGTACCCCCACTCTATACTACAGGAATGGGGCATTACAGAGAGACTACAGTTACCCCCACTTTATACTACAGGTACCCCCACTCTATACTACAGGAATGGGCCATTACAGAGATTACAGGTACCCCCACTCTATACTACAGGAATGGGGCATTACAGAGAGACTACAAGTACCCCCACTCTATACAACAGGAATGGGGCATTACAGAGACTACAGGTACTCCCACTCTATACTACAGGTATGGGGCATTACAGAGATTACAGGTACCCCCACTCTATGCTACAGGAATGGGGCATTACAGAGAGACTACAGGTACCCCCACTCTATACTACAGGAATGGGGCATCACAGAGACTACAGGTACCCCCACTCTATACTACAGGTACCCCCACTCTATACTACAGAAACGGGGCATTACAGAGAGATTACAGGTACTCCCACTCTATACTACAGGAATGGGGCATTACAGAGAGATTACAGGTACCCCCACTCTATACTACAGGAATGGGGCATTACAGAGAGATTACAGGTACCCCCACTCTATACTACAGGAATGGGGCGTTACAAAGAGACTACAGGTACCCCCACTCTATACTGCAGGTACCCCCCTCTATACTACAGGTACCCCCACTCTATACTACAGGAATGGGGCATCACAGAGACTACAGGTACCCCCACTCTATACTACAGGAATGGGCCATTACAGAGGTTACAGGTACCCCCACTCTATACTACAGGAATGGGGCATTACAGAGAGACTACAGGTACCCCCACTCTATACTACAGTAATGGGGCATTACAGAGAGACTACAGGTACCCCCACGCTATACTACAGGTACCCCCACGCTATACTACAGGTACCCCCACGCTATACTACAGGTACCCCCACTCTATACTACAGGAATGGGGCATTACAGAGAGACTACAGGTACCCCCACTCTATACTACAGTTACCCCCACTCTATACTACAGGTACCCCCACTCTATACTACAGGAATGGGCCATTACTGAGAGACTACAGGTATCCCCACTCTATACTACAGGTACCCCCACTCTATACTACAGGAATGGGGCATTACAGAGAGTCTACCGATACCCCCACTCTATACTACAGGTACCCCCACTCTATACTACAGGAATGGGGCATTACAGAGAGATTACAGGTACCCCCACTCTATACTACAGGAATGGGGCATTACTGAGAGACTACAGGTATCCCCACTCTATACTACAGGTACCCCCACTCTATACTACAGGAATGGGGCATTACAGAGAGTCTACCGATACCCCCACTCTATACTACAGGTACCCCCACTCTATACTACAGGAATGGAGCATTACAGAGAGATTACAGGTACCCCCACTCTATACTACAGTAATGGGCCATTACAGAGAGGTTACAGGTACCCCCACTCTATACTACAGGAATGGGCCATTACAGAGGTTACAGGTACCCCCACTCTATACTACAGGAATGGGGCATTACAGAGAGACTACAAGTACCCCCACTCTATACTACAGGAATGGGGAATTACAGAGATTACAGGTACCCCCATTCTATACTACAGGTACCCCCCCTCTATACTACAGGAATGGGGCATTACAGAGAGACTACAGGTACCCCCACTCTATACTACAGGTACCCCCCCTCTATAATACAGGAATGGGGCATCACAGAGACTACAGGTACCCCCCCTCTATACTACAGGAATGGGCCATTACAGAGATTACAGGTACCCCCACTCTATACTACAGGTATGGGGCATTACAGAGAGACTACAAGTACCCCCACTCTATACAACAGGAATGGGGCATTACAGAGATTACAGGTACCCCCACTCTATACTACAGGAATGGGGCATTACAGAGAGACTACAGGTACCCCCACTCTATACTACAGGTACCCCCACTCTATACTACAGGAATGGTACATTACAGACAGGTACCCCCACTCTATACTACAGGAATGGGGCATTACTGAGAGACTACAGGTACCCCCACTCTATACTACAGGTACCCCCACTCTATACTATAGGAATGGGGCATTACAGAGAGATTACAGGTACCCCCACTCTATACTACAGGAATGGGGCATTACAGAGATTACAGGTACCCCCACTCTATACTACAGGAATGGGCCATTACAGAGGTTACAGGTACCCCCACTCTATACTACAGGAATGGGGCATTACAGAGATTACAGGTACCCCCACTCTATACTACAGGAATGGGCCATTACAGAGATTACAGGTACCCCCACTCTATACTACAGGTACCCCCACTCTATACTACAGGAATGGGGCATTACAGAGAAATTACAGGTACCCCCACTTTATACTACAGGAATGGGGCATTACAGAGAGACTACAGGTACCCCCACTGTATACTACAGGAATGGGGCATTACAGAGAGACTACAGGTACCCCCACTCTATACTACAGGAATGGGGCATTACAGACAGGTACCCCCACTCTATACTACAGGAATGGGCCATTACAGAGGTTACAGTTACCCCCACTCTATACTACAGGAATGGGGCATTACTGAGAGACTACAGGTATCCCCACTCTATACTACAGGTACCCCCACTCTATACTACAGGAATGGGGCATTACAGAGAGTCTACCGATACCCCCACTCTATACTACAGGTACCCCCACTCTATACTACAGGAATGGGGCATTACAGAGAGATTACAGGTACCCCCACTCTATACTACAGTAATGGGCCATTACAGAGAGATTACAGGTACCCCCACTCTATACTACAGGAATGGGCCATTACAGAGGTTACAGGTACCCCCACTCTATACTACAGGAATGGGGCATTACAGAGATTACAGGTACCCCCACTCCATACTACAGGAATGGGGCATTACAGAGAGACTACAGGTACCCCCACTCTATACTACAGGAATGGGGCATTACAGAGAGACTACAGTTACCCCCAATCTATACTACAGGTACCCCCACTCTATACTACAGGAATGGGGCATTACAGAAGTTACAGTTACCCCCACTCTATACTACAGGAATGGGGCATTACAGAGAGACTACAGTTACCCCCACTCTATACTACAGGTACCCCCACTCTATACTACAGGAATGGTCCATTACAGAGATTACAGGTACCCCCACTCTATACTACAGGAATGGGGCATTACAGAGAGATTACAGGTACCCCCACTTTATACTACAGGAATGGGGCATTACAGAGAGATTACAGGTACCCCCACTCTATACTACAGGTACCCCCACTTTATACTACAGGAATGGGGCATTACAGAGAGACTACAGGTACCCCCACTCTATACTACAGGTACCCCACTCTATACTACAGGAATGGGGCATTACAGAGAGACTACAGGTACCCCCACTCTATACTACAGGTACCCCACTCTATACTACAGGAATGGGGCATTACAGAGAGACTACAGGTACCCCCACTCTATACTACAGGAATGGGCCATTACAGAGGTTACAGGTACCCCCACTCTATACTACAGGTACCCCCACTCTATACTACAGGAATGGGGCATTATAGAAGCAGTGATACTGTAGCTGATTCGATGACATCCTAAACTGAAACAAAGGAGCAGCACTTTCCCGGAAGTTACTCTGTAATAATAACAGAAAAGCCGAGACTCTTCTTAGCTAGAACGCCCTTTTCTTTTAACCCTGTACTGACAGGGTGTGTGAATGCCACTTTGCAAGTTGTCTTATATATTCTACTGTGGAAGTAATTCTGTGCAGATCAATTATTAGAAAGAAAGTCTGATAAATACAAAGTTTCTGCAGTAAAACCTACGAGAGCTTTTATGTAGTTGCTGATAAAATCTCTTTCTTCTGTTCAGCGGTTTCCGCTTTAACGGCAGTTTCTCTCCTGTTTTGCGCAGCGCCCTCGTGTACCTGAATGGGGATTTTGAGGGGGGAGAATTCGTGTTCACCGAAATGGACGCTAAATCTGTCACAGTAAGTAAATAGTCTGTCTGTCTATATCAGGGCACCTCCAGTCCTCGAGAGCTACCAACAGATCAGGTTTTCAGGATAACCCTGCTTCAGCACAGTCGGTGCAGTCGTAGACTGAGCCACTTCTTGGTAGCTCTTGAGGACTGCAGTTTACTACCCCTGTCATGTCATTACCCAGAATCCCTGGCTGCAGTGGAAGCCCTGTATGCTAAGAGATAATGGGGAAGGGCAGGGTTGCAGACCTGCCTGAGACACGGGAACGTGCCACGCGTGGAGTTTTTATTTGCTGTACACTGTGCGGTGACGGGTATGTCACTCGCCATAACTTACCTTGTGTCTGGTTCTGGCTACTTGTGCGCCCTCTAGTGGATTCCCGTTGACGTGCAGTTGTTTCCAGGAAACCGGTTGCTACAATTTGTAACAATGTAGCAAGCGATATCTGTAGCGCTCATTCACGTGCTAAGGCTGCGTTTATAGTGGGCGACGGCGCGAACAACATACCTTTTCTCTACGAGGCCGCCCATAGCGTGCGCGAGCGCTTAAGGCAGTGATTATACCCCAAAACATGCACGGGGCGCAAAATGTGCTTAAATTCGATGACCGTGCTTATACCGCACGCGCAGGTCGCGCTGAGACGCAAAGCGCACGGCTGGGGAAGAGATGGAGAAATGTGTTTTTTTCTTGCGACGGCCGTGTCACGTGAGCGGTTCAGCCAATGAGGGTGAACCACTCACGCCCACGCCTCCACGCCTCCTCTGCTCCCCCTCCCCACTATAACCAAGATGCTGCTCGGCGGCAGCGCTGGGTGACGTCACAGAATAGCGCTGCCGCCCTTCAGCGCTCGGTATAATCTCAGTTTAAGAGCGGCCGCGCTGCAGATTTTTGAAAAGACAAATAATTTTGTCTTTTCGCGCGATGGCCGCGTCACGCGAGTGGTTCAGCCAATCACGGCGAACCATCCTGGTGACATCACGGCTACGCCTCCCCGTCGCGCAAATCCTATTAGCACAAATCGCTCGAGCGACAGGTGCGCGCAACGCCATGCGATCTGCGCGATGCTATGTGATCCGCCGCGCGCGCCCAATATAATCGCGGCCTACGCCTTCCTCGCACGGAGAAGGGAAAGTACTGAAGCGGACAAATCAAGTCCAGTTGCTGTGAGAATATATTTAATACCGGCTTGTGTCAGACTTGTGAAGCTCCCACACCTTCTGCGCTGCGCTCCCCTGAGCCCGGGGAGGCCCCTGAGCCCACGGAGGCCCCTTCCCCTGAGCCCGGGAGGCCCCTTCCCCTGAGCCCGGAGAGGCCCCTGAGCCCGGGGAGGCCCCTTCCCCTGAGCCCGGGGAGGCCCCTTCCCTGAGCCCGGGAAGGCCCCTTCCCTGAGCCCGGGGAGGCCCTTTCCCCTGAGCCCGGGGAGGCCCCTTCCCCTGAGCCCGGGGAGGCCCCTTCCCTGAGCCCGGGGAGGCCCCTCCCCCTGAGCCCGGGGAGGCCCCTTCCCTGAGCCCGGGGAGGCCCCTTCCCCTGAGCCCGGGGAGGCCCCTTCCCCTGAGCCCGGGGAGGCCCCTTCCCCTGAGCCCGCGGAGGCCCCTGACCCGGGAGGCCCCTTCCCCTGAGCCCGGGGAGGCCCCTTCCCTGAGCCCGGGGAGGCCCCTTCCCCTGACCCGGGGAGACCCCTCCCCCTGAGCCCCTGAAGTAGAGCGTTGGGATGATGGTGCCGTGCTTTTTGACAGCGGTGATTTGGGGGCTTCTGTTGCAGGCGGCTATAAAGCCGAAGTGCGGGCGTATGATCGGGTTCTCTTCCGGAGGGGAGAATCCTCACGGGGTGAAAGCTGTTACCAGAGGACAGCGGTGCGCCGTGGCGCTCTGGTTCACGTTAGATCCACAGTACAGAGAATTGGTGAGTTATTCAGTTTCCCCTTACCTCAATGGGACGTGCGTGGTTAAAGAGGCAAGCATGGGGTTGACACAGGGGGTCTCGAGTTGAACTCCATTAATTTCAGCTCCTGGGACCCCCTTGCTTCCGGAGATACTTACCTCCATAGGGGTGCCAGTAGCCATTCAGCTAGCTGGGTTCACTTAATGGCGGCGTTTCAAAGCTCCCGCACCCTGCGGGCCAATAGGAAGCCGCCATGTCATCAGGTTCGGCTTCAAATTGGCCCGCAGGACGCGGGACCTTTAAACTTTGCAGAGATACCGGCGCCCCCTTTGGAGGTAAATATCTGCAGAAGCAGGGGTCCCTGGAGCTGAAATTAACGGGGTTCAGTTCCGGGTGCTCACCGGCTTCAACCCCGTGTTAACAACTAGTAACAATAAATAAAATGCATGAATTGCTCCTTAAAGAGTAACAATTCCGTGCGGCAGCGGCAGTATAAATACTAGTGTTTATTGTAACAGGTTCTTCAGCTGTTTCATGGCCAGCCCCCCCCCATCCCCCCCCCCTCCTCCCCCTCCTCCCCTCCCCCCGCACTGGGGGGGTTCAGGTTCTGGTCCGTAATGCCCCGTTTCTCTGGTTTCAGGAGCGGCTGCAGGCGGATGAAGTCATACACACGTTAGACCAGGAACGTGATGTCAGAGGAGGCGTCAGCATTAACCCCAGGGATGAGCTATAACAGGGATATTTAACAAAGTATTTATTAATTATTGATTATCTTATTAGAACGATTTTATTTTTGTACAAAGCATAATATGTAATTTAAATTATGAATGGAAAACTCAGTGCTCAAAAAAATCGAACTATTGCCCAAAGTTTGTGTGTGTGTCTTTTTTGTGCACTTTGCTGGTGTTTAGTTGATGCTCGCATTGTCGCATTGTCACATTGTCGCATTGTTACATTGTCGCATTGTTACATTGTCACATTGTTACATTGTTACACATTCTGCAACAAGACAACCTCTGGGTGAGACCTCCTATCTCCGGACTTTTGTGGGAGGTAAACATGTCCCCCAGCGCTGGGAGAAGGTTTTTATGGCAGGAGACAGCTTGATAACTTTGGCCTTTAGTCTCCAGTGGGCAGATTACGTTCTGCATATTTATATTATACATATTTATCAAGGGATTTTTTTTTTATTAAACTACAATTCAGTTATAATTTAAGATTAGTATTTTTTTTTAAGAGTTGCTGAAAAAGAAGATTTAGGCCCATAATTACTACGCTGTTTTCTGCCAGCCCATTCAAGCGTCTCCGGTATACTGTGACAGAAAGCTGCTTAGTCAATACAGACCTACTTTAGCCGCTATTTTCTGCTTCGGAGACCTCCTGGTTCCCGAGATACAAGTAAAAGTGCGTTTCAATTCCCTCCAGGGGAAACAAAATGGCAGTCTAAATCTCCCTCGTCACTTTGGCCAATAGGAAGCCGAATGTCATCTGTTGCAGCTTCCCATTGGTCCTCCTGACCAAGGGGATATAAAATCTAGGCGCTACTTTAAATGGTTAGTATCTTTGAAGCCAGGGGGCCCAGTAGCTGGGAATATGCAGATCAGCTCTGGGGACCCCCGGCTTCCAAACCTGGTTACAAAAAATTGGGGGAGGGCTGAGGGATGTTAGTGCTCTGGGGGTAAAAGCAGCTGGTATTATATAGCATAAAGAATAGATAATAGCAGAGGGGCTATAACTCCAGAGGTGCTCACAACACAGTGCAAAGCATTGCATGCAAAGGGAAAACAAGAGAGAGAATTGGAAAATGTTCAGATGGGACAAGATCAGGCTGTGTGATTATTATCAGTAAGTGAGACACAGACCTGCCCTGCTCGCTCAGCCTGAGAATATATTCACCACACCTTCGGGGAGTATGATTTACTGTATTTCCCACCTCCCCACCTCGTCTGAACCCTGAGACAATAGGATTGTACAATGTGTCATGAGAGTAAGATCCAGGTTCTCATACACTCAGCATTTCTGCAGCGCGGCTCCTTCCTGGGACCTGCGCACGTTAGCGCGTTTCTATATCACTAAGTAAACACACATTTTGGGAGATTTGCTTCCTTGTTGTGTCGCTTTGAGGAAGGTAATGCTCACATTTGGATTTAGTGGTTTCTTTTTAAGGTTTTCAATCTTAAACCAGCAATGCCGGCTTGTCTTTTTTATTTTAACAGTATTAAAACCGTGAAACCAGCGTATCCCCCGGGGCCAAACTGGGGCTGGTTCCCAAGATACTGTAGATCAGGGAACTCCAGTCCTCAAGGGCCACCAACAGATCAGGTTTTCAGAATATCCCTGCTTCAGCTGAGCCACTGATTGTGCCACCTGTGCTGAAGCAGGGATATCTTTAATACCTGGCCTGTTGGTGCCCCTTGAGGACTGGAGTTGGCCACTCCTACAGTAGATACTTCCCTTTCGGGGGTTCAGTCCGGCCGCCAAATCTTGTGGGTGCGTGGGCCAGTTGGAAGCAGCAGCGTTATCTATTGCGGCTTTCTATCGGACGGACATTTAAATGCGCATGTTAGACACCAGTTACTACACCGGTAAATATTTCCGGAGCTTGGGGACCCCCCAGAGGTTTAGCTCCACAGGCCCCCTGGTTCCAACATTTAAAATATTAATTGTAAGCGACATTGCTGCTTTAAATGTTCAAGACGAAAATAGCTCCTAAGAAAGCTCCTAAGTATGATATTAATTGTATGTATTAAAGTCACTTTATTCTCTACCATTTCACCTTTCATCTGTCACCAAGGAGGGTCTACCTGCTTCTCAAAGACCAACCTTTAGAAACACACCAACGTCCGTCTGGCTCCATCTGCACCTGATGTACTGACCCTTCCTCCCTTGTAGACTGTAACGCCGATAACGCCGATAACGCCGGGATTCATCACGCTCCAATGCGGGCACCACACCCGATCCGGCATTAACTGCCATTCAAGTCAATAACAGTGGATGTTAAAATGGGGATGAGATGTCTGGCATCGGGGCATCATGAGTCGGCCCCTAAGGTCCCTACTTATTGAATCAGTTAATGTTAAATTACCATTCTTGTCTCCCCCCCTCATCGTACTGAGCCGCAGAATGTGCATTGTAAATACATTATAATAATGTCTGCTAATTTATAAGGGACGGGTGCTCAACCCTTCACTGTTAGAGAAGCCTGCAATATTTAGAATAGCGATGTACAAAAAAATATATATATTTAGAAGCCAAACAGATCCTGGAGAAAACGAGATAATTTTTCGTGCAGAATTAAGTAGATCCTAAATGCCACATTGCATAGTTCTCGCGGAGTTTGCAATCTCTATTTGTGGTGCCGAATACAAGTTAAGACCCCCCTCCTGTCCACTCACCCTCAACCCAAGTCCCAATTTTTCTACACCTATCCAGACCCTTTTTGGCCCCGTTTTGCCACATATATTATATTGCCACGTGATCGTTGCGCATGCGCAGGGCGGCCATGCAGCTCGTTCTGTGTACTTGATTGGAATTGTACTTTGTTGTTCCCCGCTGTGCTGGCTCCTGCCATGGATAATATGTCCCACTAGTTGCCCTGCATATCCTGCTGCCCCTGCACTCCGCCCCCCCCTTGCACTGCGCTCCCCATTCCCCCCACCCCTCCCTCTGCTGCCCCCCTCCATGTGCTTGGGGGGCTCGCCCTCCCCCACCCCCAAGCAGCCAATAGAATGTAGAGCTGAAACCCCTCATTGGCTCGTTGCTTAAAGCTCCAGACTCAGCCTATTGGTCCATTTGACAGCCTGAGCTGAACTGGGCAGAACCTCCATTATGATTGGCTGGCTAACGCTGGGGTCACGGTGCCCTCCCGCTTCCGTACACGCGCCTGCACGCCGCATGGTCGCAATCACTGCCTTAAGGCAGTCTGATCGCTCAGCGTGCGAACGCGTCAGCGTGGTCTGCGGCACCATGGCCCCAGTCTTAGAGAGGCACCCAGGACTTTCCTTTCATAGCCCTCCCAGACCGAGCTCTGTGCGGCCGGACTCCCAGACCGAGCTCTGTGCGTCCGGACTCCCTGCACCGAGCTCTGTGCGGCCGGACTCCCTGCACCGAGCTCTGTGCGGCCGGACTCCCTGCCTAGAGGCAGCGAGCTCCGTGCGGCCGGACTCCCTGCATTGAGCTCTGTGCGGCCGGACTCCCTGCACCGAGCTCTGTGCGGCCGGACTCCCTGCATCGAGCTCTGTGCGGCCGGACTCCCTGCATCGAGCTCGGTGCGGCCGGACTCCCTGCACCAAGCTCTGTGCGGCCGGACTCCCTGCATCGAGCTCTGTGCGGCCGGACTCCCTGCACCGAGCTTTGTGCGGCCGGACTCCCTGCATCGACCTCTGTGCGGCCGGACTCCCTGCATAGAAGCACCGAGCTCTGTGAGGCCAGACTCCCTGCATCGACCTCTGTGCGGCCGGACTCCCTGCATCGAGCTCTGTGCGGCCGGACTCCCTGCACCGAGCTCTGTGCGGCTGGACTCCCTGCCTAAGGGCAGCGAGCTCTGTGCGGCCGGACTCCCTGCACCGAGCTCTGTGCGGCCGGACTCCCTGCACCGAGCTCTGTGCGGCCGGACTCCCTGCCTAAGGGCAGCGAGCTCTGTGCGGCCGGACTCCCTGCACCGAGCTCTGTGCGGCCAGACTCCCTACATCGAGCTCTGTGCGGCCGGACTCCCTGCATCGAGCTCTGTGCGGCCGGACTCCCTGCACCAAGCTCTGTGCGGCCGGACTCCCTGCATCGACCTCTGTGCGGCCGGACTCCCTGCATAGAAGCAGCGAGCTCTGTGAGGCCAGACTCCCTGCATCGACCTCTGTGCGGCCGGACTCCCTGCAGCGAGCTCTGTGCGGCCGGATTCCCTGCATCGAGCTCTGTGCGGCCGGACTCCCTGCATAGAGGCACCGAGCTCTGTGCGGCCGGACTCCCTGCACCGAGCTCTGTGCGGCCGGACTCCCTGCATCGAGCTCTGTGCGGCCGGACTCCCTGCATCGAGCTCTGTGCGGCCGGACTCCCTGCCTAGAGGCAGCGAGCTCTGTGCGGCCGGACTCCCTGCACCGAGCTCTGTGCGACCAGACTCCCTGCACCGAGCTCTGTGCGGCCGGACTCCCTGCGCGAGCTCTGTGCGGCCGGACTCCCTGCCCAGAGGCAGCGAGCTCTGTGCGGCCGGACTCCCTGCACCGAGCTCTGTGCGGCCGGACTCCCTGCGCGAGCTCTGTGCGGCCGGACTCCCTGCACCAAGCTCTGTGCGGCTGGACTCCCTGCATCGACCTCTGTGCGGCCGGACTCCCTGCATAGAAGCAGCGAGCTCTGTGAGGCCAGACTCCCTGCATCGACCTCTGTGCGGCCGGACTCCCTGCAGCGAGCTCTGTGCGGCCGGATTCCCTGCATCGAGCTCTGTGCGGCCGGACTCCCTGCATAGAGGCACCGAGCTCTGTGCGGCCGGACTCCCTGCACCGAGCTCTGTGCGGCCGGACTCCCTGCATCGAGCTCTGTGCGGCCGGACTCCCTGCATCGAGCTCTGTGCGGCCGGACTCCCTGCCTAGAGGCAGCGAGCTCTGTGCGGCCGGACTCCCTGCACCGAGCTCTGTGCGACCAGACTCCCTGCACCGAGCTCTGTGCGGCCGGACTCCCTGCGCGAGCTCTGTGCGGCCGGACTCCCTGCCCAGAGGCAGCGAGCTCTGTGCGGCCGGACTCCCTGCACCGAGCTCTGTGCGGCCGGACTCCCTGCGCGAGCTCTGTGCGGCCGGACTCCCTGCCCAGAGGCAGCGAGCTCTGTGCGGCCGGACTCCCTGCATCGAGCTCTGTGCGGCCGGACTCCCTGCATCGAGCTCTGTGCGGCCGGACTCCCTGCCCAGAGGCAGCGAGCTCTGTGCGGCCGGACTCCCTGCGCGAGCTCTGTGCGGCCGGACTCCCTGCAGCGAGCTCTGTGCGGCCGGACTCCCTGCGCGAGCTCTGTGCGGCCAGACTCCCTGCACCGAGCTCTGTGCGGCCGGACTCCCTGCAGCGAGCTCTGTGCGGCCGGACTCCCTGCGCGAGCTCTGTGCGGCCGGACTCCCTGCGTTGGCACTGTGCCTCGCTGTGTGCTCTCTGGCCTTGCTGATTGCGCCCGTGCTCAGGGCCGGACTCCCTGCGTTGGCACTGTGCCTCGCTGTGTGCTCTCTGGCCTTGCTGATTGCGCCCGTGCTCAGGGCCGGACTCCCTGCGTTGGCACTGTGCCTCGCTGTGTGCTCTCTGGCCTTGCTGATTGCGCCCGTGCTCGGGGCCGGACTCCCTGCGTTGGCACTGTGCCTCGCTGTGTGCTCTCTGGCCTTGCTGATTGCGCCCGTGCTCGGGGCCGGACTCCCTGCGTTGGCACTGTGCCTCGCTGTGTGCTCTCTGGCCTTGCTGATTGCGCCCGTGCTCGGGGCCGGACTCCCTGCGTTGGCACTGTGCCTCGCTGTGTGCTCTCTGGCCTTGCTGATTGCGCCCGTGCTCGGGGCCGTCACCCACCATTTATTTTTCATCTTCTCCGCTTCATGTTCTTTCATTTATAAGGTTCCTTTTTGCTTTGAATTGTCTGTTTTTTACAAGTGATCACAGCTCAATCCCGGTAATTGGTGGGGTACCCCCGTATATATGAGTGGGTGGGGTACCCCCGTATATATGAGTGCGTGGGGGAGCCCTGGAGTCACCTCATTGGTGGGGTACCCCCGTATATATGAGTGGGTGGGGTACCCCCGTATATATGAGTGTGTGGGGTACCCCTGTATATAAGAGTGGATGGGGGAGCCCTGGAGTCACCTCATTGGTGGGGTACCCCCGTATATATGAGTGGGTGGGGGAGCCCTGGAGTCACCTCATTGGTGGGGTACCCCCGTATATATGGGTGGGGGAGCCCTGGAGTCACCTCATTGGTGGGGTACCCCCGTATATAAGAGCGGATGGGGGGGTCCTCGGAGGTGGCATGCTACCATTTGGCTTTTTGTCTTTGCTCATTTTCGTGCCGCCAGCCATGGTTTCCCTGGAGGTCGGGGGGAGGGGGGAGGGGGGCGGGGACACAGGGCTGTCACTGGGGGGGGGCGGGGACACGGGGCTGTCGCGGGGGGGGGGGCGGGGACACGGGCTGTCGAGGGAGGGGGGCGGGGACACGGGGCTGTCGCAGCGGGTGGGGGTGATTGTAATTTCTAGTGGTGCCTGCAGCACATTGCGGTATATTGCCTCTGGCAGTGAGAGGGTTAAGCAGAGGCCAGGCTAGGCCTGAGCAGCGCTAAAGGAAGATTAGAACAGACCTGTATATTGGGGGGTTTATATTGGGGGTTTATGCAGCTGGAAGACTGACACTTTGACCCCTTTTAATTAGTACTCTGTGGTCTGAATCCCATAGGGCAGCAGCGCGCAACTCCCGTCCTCAAGGGGCACCAACAGGTCAGGTTTTAAGGATATCCCTGCTTCAGCACTGGTGGCTCAATTAGTGGCTCAGTCTTTGAGCCACCTGTGCTGAAGTAGGGATATCCTGAAAGCCTGACCTGTTGGTGGCCCTTGAGGACTGGAGTTGCCCCCCCCAGCTTTAGAGCCAGACTGGAGCAGCCGAGCAGTGTGCGCTGAAACGTTACAGGTGCTGGGAGAAGCCCGGGGGTCTCCCCAGGTCAGACGTTTCTCTGGATACACCCCGTCTTCTCGTCTCCTCTCCTCCTGGTGCTGGGAGAAGCCCGGGGGTCTCCCCAGGTCAGACGTTTCTCTGGATACACCCCGTCTTCTCGTCTCCTCTCCTCCTGGTGCTGGGAGAAGCCCGGGGGTCTCCCCAGGTCAGACGTTTCTCTGGATACACCCCGTCTTCTCGTCTCCTCTCCTCCTGGTGCTGGGAGAAGCCCGGGGGTCTCCCCAGGTCAGACGTTTCTCTGGATACACCCCGTCTTCTCGTCTCCTCTCCTCCTGGTGCTGGGAGAAGCCCGGGGGTCTCCCCAGGTCAGATGTTTCTCTGGATACACCCCGTCTTCTCGTCTCCTCTCCTCCTGGTGCTGGGAGAAGCCCGGGGGTCTCCCCAGGTCAGACGTTTCTCTGGATACACCCCGTCTTCTCGTCTCCTCTCCTCCTGGTGCTGGGAGAAGCCCGGGGGTCTCCCCAGGTCAGACGTTTCTCTGGATACACCCCGTCTTCTCGTCTCCTCTCCTCCTGGTGCTGGGAGAAGCCCGGGGGTCTCCCCAGGTCAGACGTTTCTCTGGATACACCCCGTCTTCTCGTCTCCTCTCCTCCTGGTGCTGGGAGAAGCCCGGGGGTCTCTCCAGGTCAGACGTTTCTCTGGATACACCCCGTCTTCTTGTCTCCTCTCCTCCTGGTGCTGGGAGAAGCCCGGGGGTCTCTCCAGGTCAGACGTTTCTCTGGATACACCCCGTCTTCTCGTCTCCTCTCCTCCTGGTGCCAGCATTTCCCCAACTTATTCTAGGGGCCTGTGACACCACCTAGCAACCGTCTCCGTGGCATTAGCGAGTGTTGTGATGGGAACCGGGAGGGTGACATGGCAGCGCTGGGGGGCATGTTTATACAATGTGTTGCAACAGTTCTACTGGCTTTATAAAAATATATTCCAAGAGTTCACTCAACAACAGGACAACCCGCTTCCCCGTCTGCCATCTTCTCACCCGGCTGCCTGGAGCTGCTCGTGAGACAAACCTGAAGTCTTAGCGCCTCCGATCTTCCCCACTGGCGTTGTGTCAAGGACACAATGGAGACTGCCAACGTCTCGCAGCTGCAGAAAACAACACCAGATTGAGATAGCCCCACTGAAAGCAATGCCATGTTTCTGTTTATTTTCCCCTGTTTTGCAGACCACGATAAAAAGCCTCTTTTATCCTTAAAGAAGCAGTCCAAGCTGTTTAAAAAATAAATGAAAAAATATATTTTTGTTTTAATATATGCAGCCTTTGCTTACATTTATTGTATTGTATTGTATTGTATTGTATGTCTTTATTTATATAGCGCCATTAATGTACATAGCGCTTCACAGTAGTAATACATGTGGTAATCCAATAAATAACAGATAATATAAATAACAGATAATATAAATAACAGATCATGGGAATAAGTGCTTTAGACATTAAGGAAGGAGTCCCTGCTCCGAGGAGCTTACAGTCTAATTGGTAGGTAGGGAGAACGTACAGAGACAGAAGGAGGGAGTTCTGGTAAGTGTGTCTGCAGGGGGCCAAGCATTATGTATCATGTGTTCAGAATATCCACAGTGCTATTCATATGCTTCTTTAAGCAAGTGTGTCTTAAAGGTGGATAGAGAGGGTGCTAGTCGGGTACTGAGGGGAAGGGCATTCCAGAGGTGAGGGGCAGTCAATGAAAAAGGTTTAAGGCGGGAGAGGGCTTTAGATACAAAGGGGGTAGAAAGAAGACATCCTTGAGAAGAACGCAAGAGTCGGGATGGTGCATAGCGGGAAATTAGGGCTGAGATGTAAGGAGGGGCAGAAGAGTGTAAAGCTTTAAAAGTGAGGAGAAGAATGGAGTGTGAGACGCGGGATTTGATCGGAAGCCAGGAGAGGGATTTCAGGAGGGGAGATGCAGAGACAGATTTAGGAAAGAGTAGAGTGATTCTGGCAGCAGCGTTTAGGATAGATTGTAGGGGAGACAGGTGAGAGGCAGGAAGGCCGGACAGCAGGAGGTTACAGTAATCAAGACGGGAGAGAATGAGGGCCTGAGTCAGAGTTTTAGCAGTCGAGCAACAGAGGAAAGGGCGTATCTTTGTTATATTGCGGAGGAAAAAGCGACAAGTTTTAGAAATGTTTTGAATGTGAGGGGCAAATGTTATTGAAAACTAATTACCTAAGCTGACGATCGATTTGTTTTCCTGTGATCGATCAGCAAAATCCTGCTTCCCAGGGTTCACTAAATGGCCGCCTTTCAGTTTCAAATGAATCCTTCAGTCAGTGTAACTTAGCAGCTACAATGTATTCTTGTATTAGTCCCTTGTATTGTGTAGTGGGCATCACTACAGTATGTATTGTTACAGTTTGCAGCTCAAACTGCTGGGAATAATGGCAGCAAATGATCACAAACAGAAAAGTGTTGCAAAGATCTTGCACTGCTGGGGAGGTGGGCTAAACCTGCTATAGAAAATAAAAGGATGTTCAGTATATTAAAATTCATTACAAATTTAAATAAGACTTGAAATTAAAAAAAAATAAAAGTAGTAGTAAGTATTATCTAATACTACAGAACTGATTTATTAAACAAAAAGTCGCACACACAAGTTTAAAATACAAAAAGACACACCATTCCAATCCCCCGTACACTTACATGTGCCCCGTACCCTTATACCATCCTGCATCTATCGCACTTACAATATACAGCTGCACCCTGTTATAGCGCGGTGCTTGGGGTCCAAAGAATGTGATTGCATTATATGCGGATTGCACCGCTCAGGGGTTCCGTGACCGCCGGAGGAGGGGAAGTGGGATAACTCTCCCAGCTGTCCGAGACCCGGCAGCGCAATGGCACCCCCCGCAGGAGTGATCCGGCATCTGCATAAACTGGCAGCACTCTCCTCTCCCTGCTTCTGCAGTCAGCTCCCGGCCAGAGCCAGGTCCCTTAAAGAAACAGTGTGTGTGTGATTGTGTGTGTGTGTGTCTGTGTGATTGTGTGTGTGTGTGTCTGTGTGATTGTGTGTGTGTGTGTGTCTGTGTGATTGTGTGTGTGTGTGTCTGTGTGTCTGTGTGTCTGTGTGTCTGTGTGTCTGTGTGTCTGTGTGTGTGTGTGTTGTGACGGTAGGGGGTAACCAGGCTCTCAAAGGTTAAGCCCATTTTGCTTACCCCTGATCCGTGTATAAGGGTTCAACAGAGTTAGCTCTTGGGCCCAGTAACAGTGAACTGTTTCCACATGCTGTATGTTATAAAAGTATTTTTTGTGTTTCTACGTTTCCGGGCGTGCCAGCGAGCAGGGATTGCTGGGGGATGAGTTTCCGGGCGTGCCAGTGAGCAGGGATTGCTGGGGGATGAGTTTCCGGGCGTGCCAGTGAGCAGGGATTGCTGGGGGATGAGTTTCCGGGCGTGCCAGCGAGCAGGGATTGCTGGGGGATGAGTTTCCGGGTGTGCCAGTGAGCAGGGATTGCTAGGGAATGAGTTTCCGGGCGTGCCAGTGAGCAGGGATTGCTGGGGGATGAGTTTCCGGGCGTGCCAGCGAGCAGGGATTGCTGGGGGAAGAGTTTCCGGGCGTGCCAGCGAGCAGGGATTGGTAGGGTATGAGTTTCCGGGCGTGCCTGCAAGCAGGGATTGCTGGGGGATGAGTTTCCGGGCGTGCCAGCGAGCAGGGATTGCTGGGGAGGAGTTTCCGGGCGTGCCAGCGAGCAGGGATTGCTGGGGAGGAGTTTCCGGGCGCGCCAGCGAGCAGGGATTGCTGGGGGATGAGTTTCTGGGCGTGCCAACGAGCAGGGATTGCCGGGGGATGAGTTTCCGGGCGTGCCAGTGAGCAGGGATTGCTGGGGGATGAGTTTCTGGGAGTGCCATGGAGCAGGGATTGCCAGGGGATGAGTTTCCGGGCATGCTAGCGAGCAGGGATTGCTAGGGGATGAGTTTCTGGGCGTGCCAGCGAGCAGGGATTGCTACGGGATGAGTTTCCGGGCGAGCTAGCGAGCGGGGATTACTGGGGGATGAGTTTCCGGGCGTGCCAGCGAGCAGGGATTGCTACGGGATTAGTTTCCGGGCGTGCCAGCAAGCAGGGATTGCTGGGGGATGAGTTTCCGGGCGTGCCAGCGAGCAGGGATTGCTACGGGATGAGTTTCCGGGCGTGCCAGCGAGCAGGGATTGCTAGGGGATGAGTTTCTGGGCATGTCAGCGAGCAGGGATTGCTGGGGGATGAGTTTCCGGGCGTGCCAGTGAGCAGGGATTGCTAGGGGATGAGTTTCCGGGCGTGCCAGTGAGCAGGGATTGTTACGGGATGAGTTTCCGGGCGTACCAGTGAGCAGGGATTGCGACAGGAGGAGTTTACAGGCGTGCCAGCGAGCAGGGATTGCTAGGGGATGAGTTTCCGGGCGTGACAGTGAGCAGGGATTGCTACGGGATGAGTTTCCGGGTGTGCCAGTGAGCAGGGTTTGCGACGGGATGAGTTTCCGGCGTGCCAGCGAGCAGGGATTGCTGGGGGATGAGTTTCCAGGCGTGCCAGCGAGCAGGGATTGCTTGGGAGGAGTTTCCGGGCGTGCCTGCAAGCAGGGATTGCTGGGGGATGAGTTTCCGGGCGTGCCAGCGAGCAGGGATTGCTGGGGAGGAGTTTCCGGGCGCGCCAGCGAGCAGGGATTGCTGGGGGATGAGTTTCTGGGCGTGCCAACGAGCAGGGATTGCCGGGGGATGAGTTTCCGGGCGTGCCAGTGAGCAGGGATTGCTGGGGGATGAGTTTCTGGGAGTGCCATGGAGCAGGGATTGCCAGGGGATGAGTTTCCGGGCATGCTAGCGAGCAGGGATTGCTAGGGGATGAGTTTCTGGGCGTGCCAGCGAGCAGGGATTGCTACGGGATGAGTTTCCGGGCGAGCCAGCGAGCGGGGATTACTGGGGGATGAGTTTCCGGGCGTGCCAGCGAGCAGGGATTGCTACGGGATTAGTTTCCGGGCGTGCCAGCAAGCAGGGATTGCTGGGGGATGAGTTTCCGGGCGTGCCAGTGAGCAGGGATTGCTACGGGATGAGTTTCCGGGCGTGCCAGTGAGCAGGGATTGCTACGGGATGAGTTTCCGGGTGTGCCAGCGAGCAGGGATTGCTAGGGGATGAGTTTCCGGGCATGCCAGTGAGCAGGGATTGCGACGGGATGAGTTTCCGGGCGTGCCAGTGAGCAGGGATTGCTACGGGATGAGTTTCCGGGCGTGCCAGCGAGCAGGGATTGCTACGGGATGAGTTTCCGGGCGTGCCAGCGAGCAGGGATTGCTAGGGGATGAGTTTCTGGGCATGTCAGCGAGCAGGGATTGCTGGGGGATGAGTTTCCGGGCGTGCCAGTGAGCAGGGATTGCTAGGGGATGAGTTTCCGGGCGTGCCAGTGAGCAGGGATTGTTACGGGATGAGTTTCCGGGCGTACCAGTGAGCAGGGATTGCGACAGGAGGAGTTTACAGGCGTGCCAGCGAGCAGGGATTGCTAGGGGATGAGTTTCCGGGCGTGACAGTGAGCAGGGATTGCTACGGGATGAGTTTCCGGGTGTGCCAGTGAGCAGGGATTGCGACGGGATGAGTTTCCGGCGTGCCAGCGAGCAGGGATTGCTGGGGGATGAGTTTCCGGGCGTGCCAGCGAGCAGGGATTGCTGGGGGATGAGTTTCCGGGTGCCAGCGAGCAGGGATTGCTAGGGGATGAGTTTCCGGGCACGCCAGCGAGCAGGGATTGCTAGGGGATGAGTTTCCGGGCGTGCCAGTGAGCAGGGATTGCTACGGGATGAATTTCCGGGCACGCCAGCGAGCAGGGATTGCTGGGGGATGAGTTTCCGGGCGTGCCAGCAAGCAGGGATTGCTAGGGGATGAGTTTCCGGGCGTGCCAGCGAGCAGGGATTGCTAGGGGATGAGTTTCCAGGCATGCCAGCGAGCAGGGATTGCTAGGGGATGAGTTTCCAGGCATGCCAGCGAGCAGGGATTGCTACGGGATGAGTTTCCGGGCATGCCAGTGAGCAGGGATTGCTACGGGATGAGTTTCCGGGCGTGCCAGTGAGCAGGGATTGCTAGTGGATGAGTTTCCGGGCGTGCCAGCGAGCAGGGATTGCTGGGGGATGAGTTTCCGGGCGTGCCAGCGAGCAGGGATTGCTACGGGATGAGTTTCCGGGCGTGCCAGCGAGCAGGGATTGCTGGGGGATGAGTTTCCGGGCGTGCCAGCGAGCAGGGATTGCTAGGGGATGAGTTTCCGGGCATGCTAGCGAGCAGGGATTGCTAGGGGATGAGTTTCCGGGCATGCCAGTGAGCAGGGATTGCTAGGGGATGAGTTTCCTGGCGTGCCAGCGAGCAGGGATTGCTACGGGATGAGTTTCCGGGCATGCCAGTGAGCAGGGATTGCGACGGGATGAGTTTGCGGGCGTGCCAGCGAGCAGGGATTGCTAGGGGATGAGTTTCCGGGCGTGCCAGCGAGCAGGGATTGCTGGGGGATGAGTTTCCGGGCGTGCCAGCGAGCAGGGATTGCTAGGGGAGGAGTTTCCGGGCGTGCTAGCGAGCAGGGATTGCTAGGGGATGAGTTTCCGGGCATGCCATTGAGCAGGGATTGCTACGGGATGAGTTTCCGGGCATGCCAGTGAGCAGGGATTGCTAGGGGATCAGTTTCCGGGCGTGCCAGCGAGCAGGGATTGCTGGGGGATGAGTTTCCGGGCGTGCCAGCGAGCAGGGATTGCTAGGGGATGAGTTTCTGGGCATGCTAGCGAGCAGGGATTGCTAGGGGATGAGTTTCCGGGCGTGCTAGCGAGCAGGGATTGCTAGGGGACGAGTTTCCGGGCATGCCAGTGAGCAGGGATTGCTACGGGATGAGTTTCCGGGTGTGCCAGCGAGCAGGGATTGCTAGGGGATGAGTTTCCGGGCATGCCAGTGAGCAGGGATTGCGACGGGATGAGTTTCCGGGCGTGCCAGCGAGCAGGGATTGCTACGGGATGAGTTTCCGGGCGTGCCAGCGAGCAGGGATTGCTAGGGGATGAGTTTCCGGGTGTGCCAGCGAGCAGGGATTGCTAGGGGATGAGTTTCCGGGCGTGCCAGCGAGCAGGGATTGCTAGGGGATGAGTTTCCGCGCGTGCCAGTGAGCAGGGATTGCTGGGGGATGGGTTTCCGGGCGTGCCAGTGAGCAGGGATTGCTGGGGGATGAGTTTCCGGGCGTGCCAGCGAGCAGGGATTGCTAGGGGATGGGTTTCCGGGCGTGCCAGTGAGCAGGGATTGCTAGGGGATGAGTTTCAAGGGGGATTTTGCACAGGAATTGTTGTCAGAATGTGTGTAGGTAGTTGGGGTCCGGAGTTGTCGATTCCCCTATAAATCTACCCGGGAATCATGCCTGATTCTCGGACATATGTAGGCACATTGTCTCGCAATATCTCCCCTTGAAAACACAAGCGCGACTCACCAC
This sequence comes from Ascaphus truei, assembly GCF_040206685.1. Taxonomy (NCBI): domain Eukaryota; kingdom Metazoa; phylum Chordata; class Amphibia; order Anura; family Ascaphidae; genus Ascaphus; species Ascaphus truei. The sequence goes on along the minus strand of NC_134496.1, from coordinate 54,332,785 downwards.
TAGGGTACCCTGCTTCAGCATAGCCCAGAAAGGTGAATGGGGCACAGGGATGAACAAGTGTCTCTGTAGTTGAGGGGATCCCTAGGTAAAGGGGGGTACCCCAGCTAGTGCCCAGGTGACCCAGAACCTGTATTGGGTTTGTGGGTGCCCCAACCGTATTTAAGGTTGAGCGGGGACTTCCAGAGTCCAAACTAAGTCCCAAAAGATAGTGTGTGGGAATAAGGCATCTAGGAATAAAAGTACAAACACCTTATTCTGTCCCCCATACCCAGAGACTTAGGAGTATGTTAAAAACCATACTTAATTAATATGATTTTTACATTCGGAACCCATGTCCAGCCAGGCTGCCCAGGCAAACCCACAGGCGTGTGGAACGTCATGACGATTTGGGAACCAGGAGATTCTGGGCTCAGTCCCAGTCAAGGATAAAACTCACATTTAGTGTTCCTTGCACCTAGGAGAGTAGGTTTCCACCTCAGACCCCACAGTAAGTTTGGTTTTTTTTGTCTGTATTTTGTGTTCCAGTGTAAGTGTATTTGGCGAATAAACTTAAATTTATTTAATCTGGTCTCCCGTGACGTGTGTGACTGTGTGTGTGTCAGCACCGGGATCTCAGGGGACGCGGCTCTGTCACTCTCTCCCTACCCGGTGTTCCCAGCTCCTCTCCTCGGCAACATGATGTCACATGACCACGCAATGTCATTTGACGCCGGAGCCGAGGAGGGGAGGAGGGGGGAGGCGCAGGCAGCAAGCTCCCTGCCACCTGGCACATGACAAGCAGGGAGGATAGAAAACGGCAAGGTAGGAGATCTGCTGCTTATTATTCGGAGCCACGCTCACACCACGTTATAAGCGGATCTGCGTTGTAGCGGATCAACAGGGTTGAGCTGTACTATCAAAGTGGAGATTAAAAGTAGGTTAGTTGGAAAAACAGAAATCTGGTTTGACGACAATTACAAACCGGTTTATGCTGCAGAGTGTTATTATCATATTTAATTGTTGTTCTTGTGTGGAGCTCCCAGCATACAATCTTGTAGGAGAGGTGGAGAAATACAGACATCGTAAACTTCTGCTCCAAAGATTGCACGTGTGGCAGAGATCAAAATCCCCATTCATTATTCATTCTCATATTCACACGGTGACATCGTACAAAAGGAATACATAGGTACATAAACAGAGAAGCCCAAAAGCCAGACCCCCACACTGCCAGGCGGCTCATGTCCCTAAACGCGGCCCGGGCACTGCGGCGATTCTATACGGCGGGAATCAGCGTTATTATAAAGCACTTTCTACATAAGTGACTGTTTTTTAGTGACTTGAAATTGTATTTTGCGAAATTAAAATTATGGAAAAGTTTTCACAATGATTAATACGCAAAAAAAATGCACTGAGAGCAAACATCATATGTGACCAAGTGGCTCGGCTTACATCAAAGGGAAATGTGTACCTTACAATAGGCCGAGGTGGGACGCAGCCTGGGGAAGAGGTGGGACGGGGAGGCGCTGAAATAGTGACTTTCTAACACAATGGGCTAATGCGGGGTTCTGGATAAATATGTTTGCCTCGCCCTATTTCCCAGCGTGCAATATGCATAATCAACAATTTAATGCCCTGGGTTTATTCAACTGTCAGACAAGTGAGGTGTAGTGAAGATTCACAGGTTAGGGCGTGGAGAAGACATTTCTGGCCACCTGTCATGCAACGAGCAGAATTATTAATGTTCCTTATTCTTATAGAGCACTAAACCGTGAACACTGTGGGAAATATGCAAAATAAAAGAAAAAGCGAACTGCATTTTTGCAGCTGAAATGTCACCGAGTGCACCTTCAAGGTCCCGTTGCTGACGGAGATCGCGGGGTCTTATTGGATGGCAAGTGTCACAGGTTTACTGGCTCTGCACTTCTTTAACCCCGGCTGTGCTGAATAGCCGTGTATTACGGCAGCACACAGTATAAGTTTATAGGGATCCATGTTAAAATGGATTTGAGGCAAAAGGTGTACTCATTTGCATGTCGTTTCCCAGAATCCCTAGCTGCAGTGGAAGCACTGTATGCTAAGAGATAATGGGGACAAGCAGGGTTGCAGACCTGAGACGTGTGAACGTGCTCACTCACACGTGGTATTTTTATTTCCAGAGATCATTATAGTGAGGGTTATTAAATGATTAGCTGTGACTCCAAATTCCAGCACTAGATGGAACCAACTCAATGAAACAAGCAGAACTGTAATATGATCGACACGAGCCGCTCCTAATAGAACAATCCCAAAACATTTAGTATTGGAAACGGGAAGATTGTCGTTGTTCATTTTGTACCCCACGAGCATGAGAAAGGGAGCAGGTCTTTACATTTATCTCTCAAACACCCGACGTCTTTCTTTGTCTCCCTTCAGTGATAGCAGCGTCAGAAATAAAGGAATACGACACATTGTTATTTTAAAGAGCGAGATCAATCTCCATACAAAAGCAAATATTACAAAAGAAAAACGATGGGCGTGAGGTGACAATGAGCGTCACTTTAATATTGCGTGTTTGAGATCGTGCGCAGTATGGAGAGAACGCGGAGGAGTTACACCACATACATACTATATTGGGATGTGTCAAATGATGAGTCTGTGCGACACTTCTTGCCTTTTACAACACCTGTGTGTTATTGATTCTGTAAATGGAAGTACATTGCGGGGAGCATATCGTTTTCATTTAAAGATTAAGGACCAAGGTGTCAGTATTTGCATTTTCTTTAATTTCCCTGAAGAAGGTGGCTGGCCGTTATCACTCACCAGATCTTTCCTCTCTGCTCTTTGTAACCCAAACCAGCTGAAGTTCAAAGTGACATTTAGGGAGAGGAATTTGCATCAGAGACGCAGAAAGCTAAATGGCAGATGACTCAGGTGATCCTTGTCCCACAGAGGAGGTAAAGTTGAGGGTCACCACATCTGTACACAAGAGGTAACAGAATCTGTGCAGGTGAAAGATGGGAGGCCCTGACAGCTCCAGCCTGACAGACGTAACGCCTTGTGCACACAGACACAGCCATGCTGCAAAATACAGGTGCTGCCCCTATGGCTGTCAAGGGGTAACTAGGCCATTAGAGTGGCAGGAAGCATGAGCTTATTAACCCTGTACAGACGGAGACTTGTCACAAAGCAATATAGAAGAGCTCATTACTACAATAAAACTGTATATGTACATAATGGAGGGGAGGAAAAACTCTGTGGATGCAGCCATAGGGATGAACTAATTTTAGGAAGGGTGAGCCCTTGGAAAAGCGGGCTCTGTGTCAGCAAAGAGGTTAACAAATACTTTTAATCGAAACTGAGAAGAGGTCTGGTTCCTACCAAATGGTCATCGTCCCCTTTAAAAGACATAAATTAGGATGTCATTTTTAAGATGCATGGGGTATATTTTTGAACAATATTATACCAGGTCTCCGATATGAAGAGACACGCCCGGATTCCTGCACACTTTCTTTACATAGAGCTGGTGAGTGGTGTTTGTACCCCTGTGCCCCCAAACCAGACTTTGGGAACCGTATCAGACCTGCATGAAATGTGTCCGCCTTTCTGCCCTTTGTCAGGATGCCACGTGTAAATGTTTAGTGTTTGTGTCCCACACTTTATACAATTTCCATCAAAATGGTGATACTTTATTTCTCAGAATCTCTAGGTGTGCTATAAATGTGTTAGATACATCTAATAGTGGGAACCATTGCAAAACGCTTTGGTTGTGGGGTTACCTGTAGGCAATAATTGTTTATTTCGGAAATATTTTTTTCTCAAGAGGAGTTTAAATAACAATCCCAAATAAGAACATGAATTACCTGCCTGTTTATTGACATTGTGGGCATGTTTGAACCTTTAACCCCTGCCTTGCTGGCCCCTGCCAGATGTTAAACATTGCGAGTTTCCTTTGTTTCTGTCCATCGAGAATGAACGCTGGAAATCATTATTAAATGTCTGGACTTGTTTTGCTTTGTCGAATGGAAGAGTTCGGAGAGGGTGACGGTGAAAGCATGAAAGAAGAGATTGTGTATATGGCAGGGGTGCTCAACCCCAGTCCTCAAGACCCCCCAACAGGGCAGGTTTTCAGGATATTCCAGCTTCAGCACAGGTGGCTCAATCAGTGACTTTGATTGAGACACCTGTGCTGAAGCTGGGATATCCTGAAAACCTGCCCTGTTGGGGGGTATTGAGGACTGGGGTTGAGAACCAATGGTATATGGAATATTTACATACAATGAACTTACGCTGTGTACACACTCTGACTCTGCTGTCCCCAACCAGGCCTGGGAGAGCCAGTCCCATCCTGGGAACTCAGCTGCAGATAAGCAGGAGGGTCAAACAACAAAATGATATAGTGACATTTACACACATTCCATTACAAAACCCCTTTTTCCAAAGCTTAAAAGCGAATCCAACCCCTCCGACAGGAAAAAGGGACATAAAAACAATGTTTCAGGAAATAAGAAACTCCGTAATAAATGCAAGTTTAAGACATTTTGCCAATAACGATTGGTCCTGTGTGTCTGTGAAAGGCGTTCTATGCTACGTGCAGACGCTGCTTCCAAAAAATTCCATTACAAATCTTCTACTGGGTATTTTTATTTTTATTATCGAAAGCTGGTGAATAAGCTATATATTTATAACCAGCTCCAGTTCACCAACAACATAAAAAAACACAAACATTTTCATGAAATATAAACAGAACAGAAACAAAACGTGAACGTAAGGTTTAATGTCGCAATACAAATTCCTCTCGTGTTTTTCCTGCCGCCGCAGGAGTTACAGGCTCCTGGTGTATTTGTGAAATTTCCAGCCAAGTTGGGATACAGAAAGCAGATGAGAACAAAACCCAAAAGAAGCCAATTTGCAACATTGCATCTGCGCCCGGCTGCTTGGCAGACAGAAAGAAAGCAGATAATGCAATAATTATCAGTGATATACCCACGTGTACTCACAGCATAGTGACACCTTAAGCACCATTTACAATGTATATTAAATAAAAAGCCAACATCACTGTCAGAAAAGAAAGAGACACATCACCTTGAAGCTGTGCTCCGGCAGTGAAGGGGTAAACATGTAAATAGAGCGAATACTCTCAATACACCAATACCCTAATACCCTAATACTGCGAGTTCCCAACCACAAATAACATTGGAAAAGAAATGCTCATTTTGAACTGTGAATTATAGAATTTAGAGGCACATTTAAAGACAACTTTCCCCTTTAAAATAGGTTAATATGAAAGCTTTCTGTAATTCCTGTTCCATCCACTCTAATGGCTTCCTAGAATTTAATACACACTTAGAGGTTTGAAATCTAGGACACTAAGACACTAGGACAGCGTTGGACATACTGTACACAACAAACACAAAATAGCACTTCTGCTGATTGTTCTGAAATTATCTTTCCCTTGGAAAAAAACAAAAATTATATTAATATATTTGATTTTTAACTCCGCTCTGGAGGACCTGCTATACCCCCCGCCCTCCTCCCAAAAAAATCCAAAAAAAAATCCAAAAAAAAATCAAAGCTTGGCATGTCTGAAAACATATTTATACATAAAAAGTATATACACTTTACAATGCATCGCAGGAATAACACGCACGGCACTACTCAGGGGCCAGAAACATTGCACCTTTGGGAGCAGGGAGACCGCAGAGAACAGTTTGTTACTTACACAAACTGCTGGTGAGGGATTGGAGGAGACACACGGACTTAACATCAGGGCTCAGGAGTCATAATTGACTGGGAAAATGTATCCTAATAATACTGCAGTAGGGCTGTAACTGCTTTAATATAGGAGAGTGGTCGTGGGTTAAATATCATCGTCATTAAGTGTCATTATATGAGATACTTTGTTCACTTTCAAGAGTTGGCAAATTACCCTCATCCCTAACACACTATGAAACTTTAGGGATATCATTAGTGCAAAAAGAAATGATTCTTTTAATGTCTGAGCTGGAAAGCGAGACGCCTTTTCCGCCCGGTGTCACTCTTGTTTTCGAAATGTAGACGTACGCGAAGCAATCCTTATTCTAATGTGGACACAAAAACCAGACTTGATGCAGCTCTTATTAGGAGGTGATTGCTGGAGGTTCAAGAGGAAAAATAGAAAGAAACCTGTTCTAATCCATGTGATAAAAGTCTGAGAGCAGCGCGGTTTTGACCGTGAGAAAGTTGCGTTTCGGAGCAGTACAGAGAGAGTATGGAAGTGCGATATTTGGGATACTCGGCATCTAACAAAGACGGGCTCGTGAAAATGCATAAACAACACAAGACTTGGAAGGTTAGCCATTAGGCAAAGTCACTGAACTCAAGTGCTCTCCAATACCTGACACAAAGGGCATGATTTACTAAACCACGCTAGCACAATAGCTCACACTAGTTTCATTCCGTCTATTGGAGGGGCGGGCAACTCCACTCCTCAAGGGACACCAACAGGCCAGTCTTTAAGGACATCCCTGCTTCAGTACAGGTGGCTCAATCATAGACTGAGCCACTGATTGAGCCACCTGTGCTGAAGCAGGGACTGATTGAGCCACCTGTGGCGAAGCAGGGATATCCTGAAAACCTGACCTGTTGGTGGCCCTTTGGGACTGGAGTTGCCCGCCCTGCTCTAAAGCTTTAGACTACACCATTTTGCAAGTGTGGTTTAATAAATAAGGCCCGAGGTGACGAAATGACACTGCATTTAGTTTTATAGAAAAAACAATACAAGTATATACCCCTGTAATCCCTGATACAGCCAGTATATACCCCTGTAATCCCTGATAAAACCAGTATATACCCCTCTAATCCCTGATAAAGCCAGTATTAACCCCTGTAATCCCTGATAAAGCCAGGGCTGTTCAAACCGACGTCCACATTTCAGTAAGTGCAACTTATTTCTTGTTTCTGCTAAATTAGAAAAAACATTTGATACAAAATCAGTCGCCAATCGCGGCTTTACAAAAGCAATACAAAAGGAATAAAAAAAAAAGGGCGCAGGCAGTTACGGGGTGGCAGTATTGGGGTGGCAGTTACGGGGTGGCAGTATTGTGGGCATATCAAGCATACAGTAATGGGCCATTCTTCCTCCGGGGAAATCAGGTAACTAACTCTGGCGAGTCACGTACACGGGGCGTGTCACTCGCCCTCCTCCTTAATGCGCTGTTGCTTGTTTCTGCGGGTGTCCATGTCGAAGTTGAAGTCATTCCAGTCGTCCCGGGGTGGGAAGGAGATGGTTTGCCGGAGTGTGAAGCGCACGGCATCGATGACCCTCTCTCCGCGGGACTCGTTGGAGCCCACGCTGACCGTGGACGCGCTGCTGGTGGTGCGGAGCAAGTGGGGTGAGGCTGCAAACTCGTGCATCTGTCGATGCTCCATGAGACCTTTCCAGATTGCATGGCGGAACTGCTCTGGGATCTTCAGGCTGACCAAATCCTTCAAAGACAGGGACATTTTATTCACCGTGGCTCCAGAAGTTTTAGGATTATACAAACTAGTAGCAAGATTACTAATTACCAATGACTTCTTTGGATACTTGGCAACTATTCAGTACAATATATCTACAGAGTAGTGATTTCCAAACCTTTTTTTGGTTAAGGAACCCTATGTGAAATTCTGAGGAACCCCAACCCTCTCTAATAGCGCGTCTGAGATCAGATGCATTGTAAGGAACCCCAACCCTCTCTAATATCGCGTCTGAGATCAGATGCATTGTAAGGAACCCCAACCCTCTCTTACAGCGAGTCGGAGATCAGATGCATGGTAAGGAACCCCAACCCTCTCTAATAGCGCGTCTGAGATCAGATGCATTGTAAGGAACCTCAACCCTCTCTAATAGCGCATCTGAGATCAGATGCATTGTAAGGAACCCCAACCCTCTCTAATAGCGCATCTGAGATCAGATGCATTGTAAGGAACCCCAACCCTCTCTAATAGCGCATCTGAGATCAGATGCATTGTAAGGAACCCTAACCCTCTCTAATAGCGCATCTGAGAACAGATGCATTGTAAGGAACCCCAACCCTCTGTAATAGCGCGTCTGAGATCAGATGCATTGTAAGGAACCCCAACCCTCTCTAATAGCGTGTCTGAGATCAGATGCATTGTAAGGAACCCCAACCCTCTCTAATAGTGTGTCTGAGATCAGATGCATTGTAAGGAACCCCAACCCTCTCTTACAGCGAGTCGGAGATCAGATGCATGGTAAGGAACCCCAATCCTCTCTAATAGCGTGTCTGAGATCAGATGCATTGTAAGGAACCCCAACCCTCTCTAATAGCGTGTCTGAGATCAGATGCATTGTAAGGAACCCCAACCCTCTCTAATAGCGTGTCTGAGATCAGATGCATTGTAAGGAACCCCAACCCTCTCTAATAGCGTGTCTGAGATCAGATGCATTGTAAGGAACCCCAACCCTCTCTAATAGCGTGACTGAGATCAGATGATTGTAAGGAACACCAACCCTCTCTAATAGCGTGTCTGAGATCAGATGCATTGTAAGGAACCCCAACCCTCTCTAATAGCGTGTCTGAGATCAGATGCATTGTAAGGAACCCCAACCCTCTCTAATAGCGTGTCTGAGATCAGATGCATTGTAAGGAACCCCAACCCTCTCTAATAGCGTGTCTGAGATCAGACGCATTGTAAGGAACCTCAACCCTCTCTAATAGCTTGTCTGAGATCAGATGCATTGTAAGGAACCCCAACCCTCTCTAATAGCGTGTCTGAGATCAGACGCATTGTAAATTCTTCTGTATTTGGAACAATTTTGAAATTACCTGAAAATTGCAGGGAACCCTTTAGGGGTGCTCGGGGAACCCTGCTTCAAAAACCCTGCTACAGACACTATACATAGGCAGCATTGTGTTTTCCCACTTGGATGTGCATCATGACCCATACACCTACAGATATGACCCACATCACAGGGCACTATCCTAACACTAAGGCAACTCCTAATTTAACTCACTAAGTCAAATGAGGGGTGTCAAAGACACAGAAAGGAGCATAGAGTGGGTGCTCACCTCCATGGAGTAATGTTCAATCTGATAGATGGTGGTCAGGCCCTGGGTAGTGAAATAATCCAGACAGGATGAACATCCCAATCTCGCTAAAAAACTAAATAGAAAGAGAAGAGAACAATAAATGCATGTGGCGCGCTCTCTGTCTATTTAATCCTACAGTAGCAGCGCTCTATGGGTAATGAAAACATTGTTATTGCAAGTTACTTTAGTTATGTGCTTCCTGTATCTTTTGAGGTTTGGGTGATAATAAAATATATAGAAGTTTAGCAGAATTTCCTGGGATTATATGTGATCAATAGCAACGAATATGTGGCATTGAAAGGAAAAATATCAAAACAGTCATGTTTGTATAGACAGGGAGAAACAAAAACGTCATCTTAAGTGGCAGTGTATCTATTCAAAAGAACACTTTAAAGTGTCAGAAGATGTAGTCAGAACAAGGCTGCAGAATCTAAGACAAGGGCTGGCGGTACCGGTAAAACTCGCGTATTCTCACCTCGCGTCTTTCTTTTACTTGTCCATACGCATGCACAAATTGATTAGGGGAGGGGGAGGAGTCCAAGCCCAGGTGACTGTAAGGGGGTGCAAAATACAACCCCTTACTTTTCCATGTCAATGCAGAAAACCTATTTCCTATTCTTTTGGTAACTAGGAATGTGATGATATGTTTTAGGTGTGGAGCAAAAAAAAAAGGATGCAGAAGGCACGTCAACTGAACACAGAGAGAAGGAAAACGGTGCGGGTCATTTCCCCACGTTAAACACACAAATAGAGCAGATATGGGCAATGCTAACATGAGCACGGTGTCCCATGAATATTCATGTGAGATTCCTCACTGCGGTGTTTCTCCTCACAAATAAATCATTTCATTCGCAAACAAGTGGGAAATTAGAAAAAAAAATCCTGATTTCTGTCGCCTGATTAGAGTAAATCTTTCCTCTAAAACAGAGAAACGCTGCGGGATTTTGTAATAAAGTCTGAGTTCAGGATGAAAAAGGGAATGTACAAGCAATTCAGAAAGGGACATCCTGCTAGGACCTATTACCTCTCGTTGCTACCAGGGATATATACTGTGACTATATATACTGTGTCTTCTAATATGAAATACTACTCGCAAGTGATTAAAAACAGCTTCCCAAAAAGATAAACTGGGTATTAAAGAATAAAGACTAGCTTATCCCTCCTAACGATTCAGACAATGGGGGGGCCAATAACTCATCTCTTTCATTTTATTGCAGCAGATGTGCCTTTGATTGAACCTTCCCCCTCATCCCCCGCCCCCCCGCCCCCCCACGCGCTTACGGAGGTATTCTGCGTGTTCTGCTCTCGGAAACACATGATCTAGGTTCTAGGACACACTAGTGACAACGGGAAGCGTGACTTCCCCTGGACACTTACCTGGAGATGCTGCAGTCTGTAGGATATGGAGGGGGAGGGGTGCAGTGTGATGTGGACGGCATGGATAAGGAGGGGGGCAGCGACTGAGTGGGACTAAGTCCATTGAGATCACTGGTCATTGGCATGTGGGTGCTCATCATGGGAACTGCAGAGAAAGGACAACATACAGCACAGTGAAAATCTAATGATACACACGTGATACGTGCATGTCATCTTACATGTATGGAGTGTAGGGCCACGGTAAGTTGGTATTTCTGCTCCATCCCCTTAGAATTGAAATGTTCGCTCCCAAACGTGCTGCAGAGATTTGGAAATGTTTCGGATATATACTGTATGGTGCAGTGTGCGTCCGCATCTTTATCACCCAACTTCTGACGCCGTCACTTTGCTAAATGGCTTAATAATTAACATTCCTTATTCCTTGCAACTTGTGGTACCCATTATAAGATATGGCATGCCATTTTAAGAAAGTACCTCTGTAACCCAGCATTTATTTTTAAACTGATCCACTAAAGAGGAAGTGAAAAGTATCTCAGTCTATAGGACCAGTGCAGCAACTCGAAATATTCACCCTCAAGTCCCAATCTGAAGGAATAAGGGTCAGGGAAATAATGATGTTTGGATTCACTGCTCGCTGAGCCTGTGTAATCGACGTTGTCAGCACATTGGCAGAGTCCATGCCATCGGGATCTCTGACACCTCATTTTATGCACAGTATAGGTGTCAGTGTACAAGTCTGCAGGGCACACTCCAGGCAGTGAAATTCAATATGAGACTTTGACACATGACTTTAGCTCTGCACATCTGGCATATGCTGCTGAGATTTAGGGAAATGGATCTGGCCACAGGAGTTACAGTAAGCTGCACAGTGAGAGGACCAGCTCCTCCTATTACATTCTCCGCATCTAACGTGATGTATTATTGTCTTTAGCAAAGATTGAGAGATGCTACTCATGTGATGCCTGAAAAGTGATCCCCTCTGTGCTGGAGGGGTATGCAGGACAATCTATTTTAAACCCCCTAGGCAGTGAATGGGTTAATGCATCGCTGCGAGCACCGCACAGCATATTACCGAGGTCCGCTTGGCTCCCAGGTGCAGGTTATGGATGTATGTCTGATATCAGGGTGACATGTATCTGTGACTTGCTTTATATTTATGAAATGAATCAATGATACAGCTGCGATAAATCTAGGGTTAGTACGGATATTGCACTCTTATTGTTTCAGAGAAAAATCGATTATTTGCCGTTTATGGGAATATATGTATTGGAATAAAACAGATAGTTTTTGAGACAACATAAATCTCTCTCAATTGGCTTCTTTCATTATGAAAACCCCCCAGTCTGTGTCGTGAATACAGAATATCTGCAGGGTGCCAGGAAAGCGGAATCTGATTGGATCCAGGACTTAAAGTTGCTGCTACAGTGTTTCATATGAAATCATGGCTGTTACCAGGTACTGATTATTTGTATTTGCTGGCTCTGTAATAAATGTCTCACATTTCCTATTATATACCCATTATGCCAAATAATATAGTGACAGCACATAAAGAACATGTTCACACCCCACGGGCCCTTCTCGATGATCGGATACCCGAGCTGAGTTCCTAAGGGTACATGTAATTCTTCATATCTGATTTGCTCCCTTTCTATGTATTTACTGTAAACAAACTGAATAGAGACGGACTATACTTTGGCTGAGGTTCCTAGCGGCAATTCTACCAAGGAGAAGCTTACAAATGGACCAAGTACGCATTAAAATAGTTCTGAAAGCCACAGAGAGAAAAGAGAGGGCACCAAATTAAATCACTGAAATCTACAACGTTTTCTATAAACAAAGCAGTTACATCTATTCCATATGAAATTAATATAGCTGACACATGAGGAAGATGTCACACCTGAGTCTCCATATAAGCACATATGGGAGCACATATGGAAGAGGTGCAAAGGCAGCCATACTGGCTAAACCATTCCACATGAAGAATATTCATTGGCAAAAGGGAGTAGATTTTGTGTTGATCTAGACTAGAGAATGAGTTGAATGCCCTCAAATTCACAGCCCAATTGTTATATGTAGATGTTAATGAAGAATATATAAAAATGCCGGGGAAATAGTGATATAAAAAAAAAACGCAGACATCTCATACAAAGGTGGCAAACACCAAATCTTACTGTTTGATCCCATGCCGTCAGACATTGCGTTGGGGGTCAGTGAGTTCCTATGCTGTGGATTCATCAGCTGACTGACCGAAGGAAGCTTGTTCATGCTGTTCATCTTATTGAGAGGAGGGGACGTAGATCCGAACGGAGGCTGCCCTTGTAATGCAGATCTGCGGGGAAAACATACCGCTGGTTATTATGACTGCATTGAAAATGCCCATACTGATAAGGTTCAGACACAGTGACAAGGCCAAGGGGCGATCAATACTATCAGTGCTTCTCCAGAAGATACATTCCTCGCCTGAAGACGCCTTATAGCGCTCTTTGTATTTGAATGGGCCAAAAAGGGCAATATTTACTAAGCGAAGCTGGAAAGTAGCACTGCTTAGATAACATGGCCCAAACATCTAAACGTTATATGGAGCAGTATACTGTACTATATACTGACCCAGTTGTAACTGAACTATATACTTCCCCAGCTGTATACTGCACTATATACTACCCCAGCTGTGTACTGTACTATATACCATCCCAGCTGTATACGGTGTGATATACCATCACAGCTGTATACTGCACTACATACCACCCCAGCTGTATACTGTACTATATACCATCCCAGCTGTGTACTGTACTATATACCACCCCAGCTGTATAATGTGCTATATAACATCCCAGCTGTATACTGTACTATATACCACCCCAGCTGTATTCTGTACTATATACCATCCCAGCTGTATACTGTACTATATACCATCCCAGCTGTATACTGTAGATCAGGGGTGGCGAACTCCAGTCCTCAAGTCACCAACATTCCAGGTATTAGAGATATCCCTGCTTCAGCACAGGTGGCTCAGTTATTTTGACTAAGCAGGGATATCCTTAAAACCTGACCTGTTGGTGGCCCTTGAGGACTGGAGTTGGCCGCCCCTCTGCTGTAGATAGTTTTAATTATGTTACAAGGACATGTGTCTCCAAAGTGCTGCCACCCCTTCCATGGCAGTTCCTTCTTCCCCCTTAATGGTGTAAGTATTAGCGGATAGTTTGTACGTCTGAGAGTGAATGCGCCATTAACACACAACGTGTGCGTGTCGCTGGTAGCTAAATGGTCTGTGGATGACTTGTTATAATGACCTGAGACACGCACATTACTCTCATTTTTTATCATGACACAAAATCTGCAACACATTGATAAAGTTAATTTCCAAAGTATACTATCACTTTTGAATTGTGTGACCCATTTGTTCTCACGGATGCGCCTCTCTCTATATCCAGAAGAAGTAATACCTGTGAATATGCAGAATTGTCATTTACAATTTACAATGTGCTATATAAAGCAAAGGTAATGTGTTGTTCTCTGCGACTTTCCTCCAGGATTTCAAGTTCAGGGCACAACAGATCTTCGGGGCAGGTATGTGAAGAGATAAAATCACACAGTTCCCTAAAGGTATAAGGCAGCAAGCCAAACGGAGGAGGGGGCGAGCATGTTCCCTCAGGCTTGTTTATCTAAATGACAGCAGGACCTAAAGATTAAATTGCAGACCATGGATTGCAGACTGCGTTCACTGGTGCTTTGATTATGTCAAAAGGTATATAAAGGTAGATTGAACAGGACTGTAAACCGTCACCCAGAATATGAGTCAAAATATAAGCAAGAGGAATGAGGAAACACCGTGCAATTTCTCCGAACAAAATTAAAGTCTAAACTGTGAAATGAAAGTATTCTTATTGTTTGGTTTCATATTATCAGTGCCCGTGTGACATACCTGGGACAGCAGGGGTCCTTATGGTGTACCAGGTACATCAAGGGCAAACGCTTGTTTTCTAGGCGGTGATCAGCTAACGTCTCCAACGGTGAGACCAGACCGACTGAAACAGAAGTGGAGCTCCCAGCACTTCCGTTTCCTATATTCGGGGATCAGATGCATTACGTGATGATATGATGTGGGAGTGCTGGGAGTCCGTGGCACTGAAAAGGTTCATTACTATGCCCTAGAAATTAACTAAGCAGATTAGCTGTACGTCAACAATTTAATTCCACTTCCATTCTGTGAACCCATGGGTATATATGGAGAAATAGCTATGGGATAATGTACTTCACATCACTATGTGAGTCACGTTACCTTATAGCAGTGCTGCTCTGCTATAGGGGTACACATAAAAACTGTGGCCCTAAAGGAAATCGGTGACAAACTGCAGCAAACTCATTCTCTAATCATCATATTGATTACTAATTTACTGTATTAAAGCCGTATAAAATGTTTAGTTCTTTCTGTCCAAAGTGATAAGAAGATTCAAGATGGCAAATAGGAATCAATTTATTTCTTAAAAAGCTGTTGGTTTCATATTTGCTGGTCACACCAAAGACCCCAAGGGCTGGAAAAGGGGGTAAATTAGGAGATTATTTCTGATTTTTGGAATTAGATTAAGGAATATGAGAAGAAGGTGTAACGCAGTGATCCTTATCTGCCGTTCCGGTGCAAATGAAGCAACCCCAGATAGGAAGCAACTGGAGCTGTGTTTATATTATGATGCAGCTTGTTCCTCAGGTGTATGTATATATGTATGTATGTATATATATATATATATATCCCTCCTAGTTCCCGAGAGGCCAGCAATGCTTTCATTTCTCTGACCCGTTGGTACTGTAATTATGCAGAGACCCAGATCACAGGGCAGAGATGGAATCACACAAATGAAACAGAAACTGGAACACAAAGACAGTAAAACCGGTGCTCAGAATAAACTAATATAAAGATTTATTGGCAATTAAAAAAACAGCACTTCAAGAGGGTGCCACGGGCAACACAGTGGAATTTCTGCAAACAAAATCAATATGTCCTTGTACAGACCAAAATTATATAGAATGGGTCAAATTTGTACCATCTTCTTTCCAATTGTTACATTTGTGTGTTAGTGGAAGCGTACGTATTCTAACCATTACTACTGACAGTTTAAACAATGGTATTATATCTCAGTACTGTATAAGCCACGTTTCAGAAGCAATTACAATTAGTTTGGATCCTTGTGATCTCATAAATGCATTTACTATTTTCATATGCACAGTTCTTTCATTTATATAGCAGGACACACACATCAGGGGCTATATATATATATATATATATATATATATATATATATATATACAGGCATACCCCACATTAACGTACGCAATGGGACCGGAGCATGTATGTAAAGCGAAACTGTACTTAAAGTGAAGCACTACCTTTTTCCCACTTATCGATGCATGTACTGTACTGCAATAGTCATATACGTGCATAACTGATGTAAATAACCCATTTGTAACAGGCTCTATAGTCTCCCCGCTTGCGCACAGCTTCGGTACAGGTAGGGAGCCAGTATTGCTGTTCAGGACGTGCCGACAGGCGCATGCGTGAGATGCAGTTTGCCTATTGAACGATATGTACTTACTCGCGAGTGTCCTTAAAGTGAGTGTCCTTAAACCGGGGTATGCCTGTATATATATGTGTGTGTGTATATATACACACACACGGGCTATGCTTCAAGCTTCAAACAATATCCACATTGATCTTAAACTGATTTTAGCAGAGTCGTCTGGAAGAAACCTCCACAGAAGCCAAAACGTTTATTTTACCGTGCTTGTGTGTGTGTGAGCCATTTGGGAAGTCAGCATACAGCAGGGGCGAGCGCCTCCAGTCCCCAGGAGCCACCAACAGGTCAGGTTTTCAAGATATCCCATCATCAGCACTGGTGGTTCAGTCGAAGACTGAGTCACTGATTGAGCCACCTGTGCTGAAGCAGGGATATGCTGAAAACTTGTTGTTGGCTCTTGAGGACTGGAGTTCGCCACCCCTGACATTGAGCATGGTGCTAAAAGATGGCTAATTGATTGAACACGTTATGCAAATAACAATCCACTTAATACACAGGCCCCAAGGAGTGTGAGCTGAAAGGGGAACACAACGGGCAAAGGGCCCAATAATGCATATATACAGTAGCACAGGCTATTTGTACAGAAACAAAGCAGCACATTAATAAAAGGACTTTCCCTTTACATCCGTCCAGCAGGCAGCCAATTCTCCCATGACCAGCATTTTATAAGCCTGAGCGGCTAGAAAAAGAAATGTTTGGTTTTTTCTCCACCCATTGGCATTTTTAATGTGCACAGCAACAACGTCTTAAAAAAAATCATGTTTACAATTGAGACCTGCTCAAGAACAGCATAGCAAGTATCGCTGACAGGACAGAGAGACCTCCCAGAAATGGGACATACAAAAAGGAGACGCTAGAGCGCAGAGTACGCCGCCAACGTGACAGATCCACACCTGAGTCCCTTCAGAAAATGCTACATTAATTACACCAAAACTGAATGTAAATTAACAACGGGAAGATTGTGCTAAATAATTCTATTTGTTGGCATTCCCTGGGTGCATTTTGGGCATGCCGTTATCTTTAAAATGTAGCCAAAATGTTTCCCCTGCTCCTGGTACAATGTAGCACCATGGAAATAAATAGATGTAGGCCTATGCCTTTCAGTATGTGTCAGCGAGGAATAATAATTACAGTCCTATATCCTTACTTCATACACAGGTTACAATGGAGCCTTTCTAATCGCTGAAGACTAAGGAAGAGCTTTTCATTTATATACATTTTTTTAACTACATAAAATGTATAATATATATATATATATACATTAAGAACAAGATTGAGGCTACATTTTAGAAATGTTGAGTGCATGGTTTTAAGACAGAACTGAGCTTGGCTGCACAATAGCGACAATATTGCAATGTGCGGGTGTGTCTACTATTTCTTCACCCTGTTGTGTACCAGAGAGTCCTGCAGAAAACTTCTAACCCAGCCCTATATATTGCAGTCAACTTCTAGGCTTACCCATGTATCAACACAAGTAGCCCTGAAGCTTAACATACTGTAAGTAATTCAACGTTTGTGCATTAGCTGGACACAGTCTTAATAGTTTATTGATACATTGAATAGTTGGGGAATGTGGAATGTTTTAGGAAGGTATCTTTGTCTTTCAGAAGATCTCCCCTGGGCTCGGTGAGTTCATTCCGGAAGCAGGCCGTAAGGAGACTGTGGAGAAGGAACCAAAGAAGAAAAGAACAAGAGATGAAGACCAGCAGGTGAGTTGCAGATGCAGTGACCTCTATGATCAGAGTGTGGCTTTCAGGGAGCTGTCTACTGGAATAGTACTGTACTGCAAAGAAGAATGTTGTATTGTGAATGATCTTATTAGTTTAGTTTCCTTTTCTAGTTCTATAATGGTCATGAAGTTGGGATACCTTTTACAATACCAACCAAGGCAATGTCATATTTAGATGTGAATTAAGGGCAACATAGGTGAAGACATTGGGCTTCACTACGGATCTGCTGACCTGGTTTGGAATTTTCCTAACCTGCCACCGATTCTGAAATTATTGGCACAAACAGAACAAATAATTATACAATCTTGCACTTCTGGGAAGTTGGACGTGAGGGAGCAAATGTACCAGAAAGATCGAAAAACAAAGGCTCACAATGTTGGGATTACGACACGTGCCAGCTCTGTAATTTCCTGAAATTCAAGCCAATTTAATGAATGCAGGTTGAGCGGCAGGTTTAAGGTAGGATGAAACATAATGCTTCCTCTACTTTTCTACCTCGATATGTCCCCAGGAAGAAAACAATCCGAAATAATGTACAAGCCAAGTATAATATCCTACATAGCTGCCAATAAGATTGCAGAAAAATATGGGCATTTTTATATCACTATGCTATACGCCTTTTTTTTCTTGTTTTTCAAAGTTCCCATATGTATAACTATTCTCTGTCCTAGTCCCACCTATAATTCTGTCCCATTACCAATACCTGCACCCTCGCCTCCTCCTATACTCCCCAGAATATGTTTATTCATTGAATGTAGTCAACTTGAAATCTCTACATGCTTCTATCTTCCTTCTAACCCCCCCCCCTCCCGAAACTGCCTTTAAGCCCTGAATTCCCGTTTTTTCTTAACTTGAAGTACCTGATTGTATAGTGTCTTTCAATGTACAACTCTATTCCCCCCCTCTATTTATATGAAGTAGATTGTTCAGTGTTATAAATCTACATTAGAAATTGTTCAGCAACTGGGAACCAAAGTTTTGTTCCAAAATGAAACCAGCCTACAATTTACTAGTGATGGCGGACGGACTTCCTTGAGTGTTGTAAACTCAACAACTTAATAGCATGCTGAAAGGTGCAGCTTCTGCTGCCTTTGTGGGTGAGCTGAAATTTGAGCAGTCACACTGTGATCATAAAGGTGCAGGGGTGGGGGTTGTGGGGAGGGGGGGGAGGAAGGGGGGGGGGGGAGGTGGGGGGTGGGTACAAAGTGTAGAGCACTAAAGGAAATCAGACATGCAAAATGGGAAACATGAAAGACAGAGATAGGAAAAGAAAATATGCATTACACTGACAACCTTGAAAAGACTGTCTACATTTCTTTAGACCATGTGCATTAAAACCACAATGCCTCCCCCATGCCTCCCCCATTCCATGGTGATATGCATCTGCTGGATTACTTGTAAAAAAAAACGATATATATTTGGCTGTTTGTTAATGATTTGGTTGTGACTTTAAAGGATTATACAGTCCTGACTACTTATACCTCAGCTTTGTCTGTATTAGGGAGTGCAGGAGTTTGCTCTTAGCAAGTATCTTTGGATTGTAAAGTGTTGGGAAACCACTAATGGTTACTGCCAGGTCTGTGCGGTGTTATGTCAGTAACAGGAGGTTCTGACCACTTTACAGCTCTCTCAAACAATAAAGTCACTGTTACAATTCATATGCCTCCACATTTGCCAATATCATGAGCTGGAAAAGAAAGGATTTAGCTACAAGGTTCTATATAAAGAATGTCACTCTTGTTTTCCTGAAGAAAGAGGATGTGTGAGTCAAGCCATATAAAATAAAACTGGGGATAGAAGAGCAAGGCTTGCTGCTAGCTTGGGACCAGCTCAAATGCATAGTCTGTACCAAGAGCCTCCAACAGGTCAGGTTTTCAGGATATCTCTGCTTCAGCACAGATGGTGCAGCCTTCGACTGAGCCACTGATTGAGCCACCTGTGCTAAAGCATGGATATCGTGAAAACCTGACCTGTTGGTGACCCTTGAGGACTGGAGTTGGCCAATCCTGATGTATGGCCTTTTAGACACTAATCTTAAAACCACATACTAAACATTTTCATTTAGCAACACATTGTGCATTGTCATTTTTATTTATACATCTAAAAACAGAACTCAGCTAAGATGTGTCAAGAAAATACTCAACAAGAAACAGGAAATCCTACCCAACCACTCACAAATGCACAAGTGAACACCACAAAGTAACTTACACAATTACACAACATCAGAACAATCAC
The DNA here is from genome assembly GCF_040206685.1 of Ascaphus truei. Classification (NCBI taxonomy): domain Eukaryota; kingdom Metazoa; phylum Chordata; class Amphibia; order Anura; family Ascaphidae; genus Ascaphus; species Ascaphus truei. The sequence goes on along the minus strand of NC_134496.1, from coordinate 54,312,844 downwards.
GGTTACTACGGCTCTTTTTGAATTGTCCGGTTGTACAAGATTGTTGAAACGCCACAAGACCAAATTGAGTATATAGGAAATGTAACATTCCCTGTCCCAGTTGCTGAAGGGACGGGTAACACATCCTCCGATCACTTTCATGGACATTTACTAGTAGAAGATTTATGGGAAATGTTCATGGTGGCCTCAAAGGGTTCCGAAATATAATGCAACAATACAACAACTGTCTCCAAGGGACCCGTCCTGGTGCCAGCAGGGAGGGCAATCGAAACAGTGGTTATCGTACAGGACGTCTGTATTACAACGCAACACGTCTGATACAATCCTGCACTGACTCTGTTGTTGTCGCCCCATTGGTTCGTTTATTTAGTTGTGCAAGGTACGAAGCACGCACGATGCAAGATAGTTTATACAGTAGGAACTGTACAAATATTTCCCCAGACCGTCTCTTTTGACCTGCATGGTTTTGAATAAAGAGATGGATGTCTGAGAATATTGCAATCAATTCTCAGATAGTAATCACAAGTACTTCAGGCAGGCAGTGTACTGCAGGGCTCGTCAGCTAGTTCTCCAAAAGGACCAGATTAGGAGTAGAACGGCCACAAGACCATTGTAATGTCATTTTAGTGACATTTAAAGACTTGAAAAATATAATATTGCAACATTTTGCCATCGTTTATAACATCTGTACCATATATATTTATATTACCTTCATTTACCAGGGAGTTTCAGTGTGACAAACTGCACTTAGCTGCCTAAGCCACCGGTATGAAATTAGCAAGAGGAAAGTGTCCAAGAGCCAAGGTTCTTTGTGAGCCGCATGTGACCGATGGGCCACCATTTCAAGAGCCCCGGTGTACAACATTACTTTACTCAATAGCCAGGCACACTATGCACCCGAATGAACACAATGACACACGGGTGAATAAATGGGTGCTCATGGAGAGAGCAGTGAAACAAGTATATCATGGGAAGGATCCGGACACTCGCTGTCAGTGCAGGAAAACGAGCGGTTGCATTGCACGTTTGTGCATGTTAACAATTAAAATGAGCACATGAGTGTGTAGTGCTTACATGCAAGGCTCCCCCCTTTTGGTCAAACTATCGATCAGCACAAATGATACCTCAGCAGTAACATCGTCTGAGTCGTACGACCCAGCGTAAGCCCAAAGAGTCGTTTCCCAGGTCATTATTCTTTTACCCCCAGCTGTGTAATAACAGTAAATTAATCTGTATTGTGAGATGCTGATGTCTACCTCTTGTGAAAATTGATCAGTTACGAAGCTGCTGCTTCTGCCTGACACAGGCATGACACGGCCACGACACAGGCATGATACTATCACGACACAGGCATGACACGGTCACGACACGGCCACGACACAGGCATGATACTATCACGACACAGGCATGACACGGTCACGACACGGCCACGACACAGGCATGATACTATCACGACACAGGCATGACACTATCACGACACAGGCATGACACTATCACGACACAGGCATGACACAATCACGACACTGCCACGACACAGTCATGACACTATCACGACACGGCCACGACACAGGCATGACACTATCACTACACAGCCATGACACAGGCACGACACAGGAATAACACTATCACGACACTATCAAGACACAGGCATGACACTATCACGACACAGGCATGACACTATCACGACACAGCCATGACAGGCACGACACAGCCACGACACAACCACAGATTTTTTCCCCCAATGGCTGCCATATTTAAAATGCTGAACAATTTGTGCATGTGGTTGCAATTTCGAAAGTATCAGAGTGCTGGTTTGGCTTTATGTATGTGTGTGTGTGTGTGTGTGTGTGTGTGTGTGTGTGTGTGTGTGTGTGTGTGTGTGTATATATATTAAGGGTTATTTCTGCTGCTGGCAGGAAGGGGTGCTGACGCTGGCAGTGCTATACAATAAAATTACAATATGCAGCTCGTACACATTGCCACATTCTTACGGGAGGATCCATCAATGTATTGGTCTTGTATGTAATGCATTGCAGTCTCCTACAGAAGTGACAGGGCTTAAAGAGTTAAAAGATGGTATTGAAGGAGTACCGTTCATTTAGGTAATTTTCATCTCTGACATCTTGATCTATTGGAGGCTGCTTCAGATTGTGTTCCATGTAGTTGGAGCTGCTCTGCATTCTTTTTTGCCACTGTTGTATGGAGAAGGTGTCACTCCTCCCTGTATTTCTTGGGCCAGTCATGTTGTTCTGTAGGCTTCTGTCCCTGAGCAATTTAATGTCATGTATTAAACGCTTTAAAGACAAGCTTATGAAAGCTAATGCTATCCCAGTATCCTCGCTCTCAAAGGATCGGCGTATGCGCAGATATTCCATTCCATTTCATAACATGGAATATTAGTCTGCTGGCAGCCTTTATTCCAACAATAAATTATCTAGATCTTCTAAACCAACTATAACCTAATATTCACTTACAGGTGCATTCCCTGGTTTAGCTTTTCCCATTCAATCACTAACTCTTCATATTGTTTTCCACATTAATATATATTATACCTTAAACACGATTTCCCCCCTCCCATGGAACAGGAACGGTCCCTTAAACACACATACAGCAATAACACCAGGGATGCTAAAATATGACTGTTTATTATGAAGAACAGGAAAACATCAGGGATGCAGCCATCTTAAATGTAACCTAAAAAACATGCACATTATGTGGCCATCTCAAACGAGTTAGACTGAATGCAGGGGAGCAGGGGGGGAGCAGGGGGGGGACAGGGGGAGACAGACAGGCGGGGACAAAAGGGGCAAGTGTCCCGGGCTCTGGGGGTGGTCAGCAGCCCTGATTATGGGGGGATACTTGTAAAAAGCAGAAATGTTGTGCTTAGTGCAGGGGTGGGCAATTTCAGTCCTCAATAGCCACCAACAGGTCAGGATATACCTGCTTCAGCACAGGTGGTGCACTCTTTGACTGAGCCACTGATTGAGCCTCCTGTGCTGAAGCAGATATATCCCTAAAACCTGGCCTGTTGGTGGCCCTTGAGGACTGGAGTTGGCCGCCCCTGGGTTTGCCCCAGTTTCTCTCTCACAGAAATGGCTTGTGGAATACTCACTGCTTCTGCAGCAGGTGCTGCTGCTGTTGCCTGTATGTCTCGATAGTATGCTGGGGAAGGTACTGCATGAGTTCCAAGGATTCTTTGATCTTTAACAACATTTCATAAATCTCTCGTCCTTTTACCTAATCAGACCAACAGCGTGGCCAAAAGAAGAAAGGAAAGAGTAAAGATTGTGCACCAGCCTGAACCAACAAAACATAGTATGTTAACAAAGAAAGAATATTTTACAATGTCAAGTGTGTAAAAGCAAACGCTTTAAGTTGTCTAAGACCAGGAAAATATATTTACCAATGGGGAAAGATTAATCTGTTGTACTATGAAATGGTCACAGCACATAATGTACATTACAATTTATAGATTGTAAGCTCCTGGGGGCAGGGGCCTCCTTACCAACTGTAACTATGTATAATGATGTTTAATATTTAATTGTTTTCGTCCTTCAACCCTATTGTACTGCGCTATGGAATATGTAGGTGCATTATAAATAAATGATAATAAAAGAAGTAGTTTAGTAACAATTATGTAATTATTATGTTTGTCCATAACTATTGAGAAGCTAATTAGAAATAACTGATTTTTCGCTACTCATTTCCACGTTTTATATGGGAACGGGGCAGTACTTCGGAAGCGCCGCCCTGTGTGAGAGGTGCTGTGTAAAGTGGACTGGACTTACAGGCAGGTACAGCACCTCATCGTCTGGAGAGCGCCGTTTTTTTATGGAAGTCATCTGAATACCATGCGTGGTTTGCCGGAAAGCTAGGGGAACAAGGAATATTAATATTAACAGCGATAACCCTCCATATCATTCTACTGGTTCTTACATTCCCAGGGACAAGGCAACAGACAATACACACAATACATCTTCTGGCAATTGACCATTGAAAGCTGTTTTGGAAAACGGAAGGATTTTTGAGGCTACATGAAAAACCAAATGGATTTTTTTTCTCTTTTCAGGGATTGATGGAGCAATATCTAAGGCCCCTATCAAAATATCTTGTGAAGCAGGTTTCCCCGCTGGAGACAATTTTATTCCCTTTCATTTGAATGGAGATGAACACTTCTCCAGCACGGTGAAGGCGTCCTCACCCTCTCTTGAATAGGGGCCTAAATCCAATCTAACTCAGGCCACAGGTCACAGGCCATATGCAGCTGGACGTCCAGTTCCAATCTCTAGAAGAATCTGTGCATAAATACCATCTCATGACAGCTACTAAAATCCAACCCAGCCAAATGTAAACATTTATGTTTTTCTAACACGATCATATGTTACTATGTAACTATATTACTTTGTCTAATTAGGATTTCTTTTTTTTTTTTCAGTTAAAGCAACTTAAAAATGTAGGAGACGATATATAACGAAATGTGTTCTTCTTTTAAATGAATTGAAAGAGTATTGTGTCCAAAAATCTAATTCCCGCCTAATACCATTAGTGGCTTATGTTGGTGTGATTTGCACTTGGTGCCTGTTTTCTTATTCTTTGTATTGTGTGCATCACGCTTATACTTTACATACGAACACAAAGATAGCGGACAATTGTGATGCATTCATGGTGCTCAAAATTGGTGCACGGTTGCAATTTTTAAAAACATTATTTGAAATAAGTGTGCCCCCAGCAGCAGCCGGACTCTGCCCCTAACGCCCCCATTTATTTCTTAGTAACACTGTACGTACCACACAAAACATCGAGGTCGTTTTTATACATTGGCACACAAAGACGTGTGAATTTTCTACACTAGTATGTCACTTTTACGACAATATTGATTTATACACAAGCCCCATAGTTTTCTGCAGTAAAAATACTATTGCTAAGGACTCATATTCCATGCGATTGTACTCCCCGCACTGCAATGCTGTATGCAATAAACCTCTGCACTTAGATCAGGGGGGCTCAACTCCAGTCCTCAAGCCCCCCCCAACAGGTCAGGTTTCCAGGATATCCCAGCTTCAGCACAGGTGGCTCAATCAGAGCAAAGACTGAGCCACTGATTGAGCCACCTGTGCTGAAGCAGGGACTGATTGAGCCACTTGTGCTGAAGCAAGGAATGATTGAGCCTCCTGTACTGAAGCAGGGATATCCTGAACTGTAGGGGGGCAGGGGAGTAGAGGCCTGGATTTAAGCCCCGCTGCCTTTTAGACTATGAGAGATCTCTTGCTGCCATTGTCCTGTTCCAGCAGCTTATGGTGCTTCATACCATCTCCGTTCTTCGTGCCATCTGTGACTTGCTGCTTGCGGATGCTGTCCTCGTCTGCCTTGCGGTCTCTGCCAGGGCAAGCACAAATGCGCGCCTCGAAACACCGACGGCCCAGCACTTGACCGCTGCAGGAAAGGAAAAAATACATAAATCAGCAAAGTAGCACAGAAGGTGCAGATCCGTCCACAAGACACCGCACGCTCGCCGACAAATCCCACCGCCTCCACCCTTTTAGCAGAGGTCTTGGAGAGAGGGTTCAGGAGCAAACAATATAACACGCTGGAACTGAAGTGTGAATACGTACTCTCTTGTTTCCAGTGTGACTATGATCAGAATCGGTCGCCGGTTCATCCCTCCAACACAGCTGCTGTTGCACATGAAATTATACAATATCGTCGTGAACTCTGTGCCAACCTGTGAAAGGTTTCCAGGGGGAAGAAAAACACAAGGAATTCATTATGAGAAATCATATGCTTGTTTCAGTTGGTAAAAATATTCCCAGATAACGCAGCGTTTGTGATGGAATTCTTAACATTTTCCATCCAAACAGGATGACCGTTTATGCTACGATTGGGAGTAAGAAGAAAAACGATAATGCCACTCTGAATGTAGGACTGCAAAACATTTTGACTAAATGTCATACTGTAAATCCGGGCTTGATTACTTAAAAAAATACTCAGAAACTTGAGTGGCTTAACTCCTGCCACTGGGGCCAACAGTCAAGGCGTTAAAAGCCGATGATTGGACGCTGCTAGAATGTGAGTCTGAGAAACGCAGCTCGCGTAGATTAGCAAACTGAGCTCAGAACAATCTGTTCCTGATCAAATTATTCCATTAAGTAACAGAACAACCGATGCGAAAATAATTATCACCAAAGGCTTCATTGTCTAGTGTTGGCATATTCTTGCCTTTTGTACAGTGTAATTATACATATACCATGCCATCCTCTGTAATAACAGTTCAGCCACTACAATAAAACAATAACCATCATGTGTAGGAAAGAACAATGTTGATGGACCATAGGTTAGAACCAAAAGCTTTAAATTGGAGTTTTTTATTAGATTTGAAATCTGCTTCCTGTGTTGTTTAACGAGAGTAACTCACTTCAGGGACATTCATCAGAACTCCCCTGTCACACTCACCTGAGGGGGTTCATATGGTACCAGAACACTCTGTCTGCCAGTGATTGGATCTTCCACATACTGGGCATGGCTATTTCCTTCCACTCGAATCAGGTGGCTGGGAGGTGCTATCTGTCCTATAAGTCAAAGACACGAAACACTCAGAGAACATTCAAGGCGTTTTTCTATAAGTTAGTAATCTTCCTCCGCACCTTCTCTCAGTATAGGGACTTCCAAAATACAAAGAATTGTTTAACCCCTGCTGCCGGTTGGCATTCTCCTTTGTATTGTAACGCAGTAAGGCACTCAGGAGTTACAACTCCATAATATGTGGACTATTAAGAGTGAAATTACTGGATAGTAACACCATCTCTTTCCTACCATATTGTTAAGGCCTTTGAACACATTGGTCACAGGAAAGCCTACAGTAAGTCAGAATAAACAAAATGAAGAGGCACACTGAGCTAAGGTGTTGCCACTTTGGTGCCTATATATACTATCTGACCTTCAGCACAAAGTTATCCCCGATTTCACCCATTTTGGTCATACCCTCATTGAACTCTCGGCTGAGCTCATGGTTAGGGCAGCGTTTCACAACCTCTGTGACATGCTCGGCTTTCTTATAGACTGGCATGGCCCGGATCACAGCTGCTTGCGGAGGTGGAGTCATCACTTTGATCTGGATTGGACACGTTTTGGCAATCTGGCAATAAAGCTTCTTCAGCTCTGTAGAATACTGAACAAAACACAATGTATACAATGTTACCAAGTAGTTCAGTGCAGTCTGCTTCATTATTCCAATGCTGCACTTAGCTAGGCATTCTATGGCTGCAGCCCCGCTGGCGCTGACCACGCTGAGCGCGCAGCGCTTGCCGCTTTTAGTTACATAAATGTATATGGGTAATTCCCCGCTCACGTTGTGCGCGTCGTGCGCGGGCATGCACGCGCACTCAAGCTTGGCGCTTGAGTAAACTAAAAAATGTAACTTTCCAGCACGCTCAACTTACCCGCAATGCCCCCCGCGCGCACTTGCGGAATAGCAAGGACACCCAGCGCTCATGCTTGGAGAGCTGGTGACGTCACCGCTCTCAAGCATGAGCGCGGTCAGCGCCAGCGGGGCCGCAGCCTAATACCACGATGAGATGATACATGAAAAGAAGCCGTAGAATCACCTGGGCACAAGCCTCACTTTAAGTAGCCGTTTCCTATGACCCTTTAAGTACAATTTAAACAAACAAATTGTGGTTATCAGAATGTTTTTTCTCGAAGTATCTGAGGTCATAAAAGCACTGAAACAACAAAAAGTTGTTCAAATTAACGTTTCATATATTTTGGTGCCGTACTACATTCCAAGAACTTACTGACACTAAAGACTGACCATGATTTGCACAGGTGCGCACAGGTACGATCCTCCGCTGGGTTATTTTATTCCATGCTCAAGTATAAAGCCACGGGGTTTCAAAAATAGTTTCTGAAAGCTTTATATTTATTGCGAGATTTTATGTGGGAGATGGGGAGGAATAACATGCCCCCCCCCCCTTAATCCGGGCAATATCTGGTCATGTACCTCCTCATACTGTATGCTGGACTCTTCCAACTTCTGGCATTACAGAAATCCCACGTCCTCACCCTTCTCTGACACTTCTTACTCATAGCATCCCTTTCTAAACATGGTCCTGTTCTCACATACAAGGGGGGAATGAACAATGCGAATCTAGTGACTGCTACTCCGTGACCAGATCTCCCATACGACCATGAAACTAAGGCCTCGGCCATGCTCCCTGCTGGCGTGCTGAGGAGCGCTGAGGCGCAGGGAAAACGGGTGCTTTCCCTGGCCTTGCGGTTGCTTACCGCACGCGCTGTCAGCGGGACGTAAGGGGGCGGGCCGGGGGTGGGCGCGTCACTGGCTGGGGGCGGGGCAGTGACGTCACGGAGCTGGTTCGCCCTCATTGGGCGAACCGCTCACGTGACCGGCCTGTCGCGCCGGCAAGCGGGGGGATTTTAAATTCCCCTAAGGCCTCGGCCATGTTTACCGCTTGCTGGCGGAAGCGTGCTGAGGCGAGCTCCCGCTCAGCACTGAGCCCCTACAGCCGCAATTAGAGCGGCTTTATTAGGGGCTCAAATGCGCTTCCGCGCGCTTGCGGAAGTGCAGGTCTTAGGGGAATTTTAAATTCCCCCGCTTGCCGGCGCGACAGGCCGGTCACGTGAGCGGTTCGCCTAATGAGGGCGAACCAGCTCCGTGACGTCACTGGCCCAACCCCGGCCAGTGACGCGCCCACCCCCGCCCTGCCCCCTGACGGCCCGCTGACAGCGCGTGCGGTAAGCAACCACAAGGCCAGGGAAAGCACCCGCTTTCCCTGCGCCTCAGCACGCCAGCAGGGAGCATGGCCGAGGCCTAAGACCTGCGCTTCCGCAAGCGCGCGGAAGCACAGGTGAGCCCCTACTAAAGCCGCTCTAATTGCGGCTGTAGGGGCTCAGTGCTGAGCGGGAGCGCGCCTCAGCACGCTGGCGGTAAACATGGCCGAGGCCTTAGTCCATTAAATTGACACAAGTTGTCTTCAGCTGAGTAAGTCCAGAGCAAGCAGGTGAGTTCCACGTATGAGTTGATCATCAGGCACCAGAAAGTAATCATGATATTGGCAGATAAAAATGATGTGGCAGTAAAAGGATTATGTGCAGTGGTTATTAAAAGGACCAAAAACTATTGTATCTATTAACAACAGTACGGATTCCCAATGATTTCCCATATTGAGTACTTTTAACTCCAAACCACTGCCGATTAGCGCACGATCGTAGTTTATACATTATTACTGTTCTCCTACTATAAAGGTGTTACACATATTACATGAAACCTGCTTAGCTTTAACAGTACAGGAGGCAAACACAGCTGCAATTTAAACGTAATGTAGAACATCTCCCAGAAGGTCTAGAAAACATTGTGCAATAAATCTGTCTGCCCTCAGGCAAGGGATTAAAAAACAATGGTTTCAAGCAGCCTGCGGATACAGGAAACGCTGCCAAAAGATAAATATATTGTAAAAAAGAAATTGCGACACATTCTCCATGGATCGGGGATTTTAGCTCGGTCAGTCAGCAGAAAGAGTAAATATAAAATAAACATAATTATTACCAGAAGGTAAAACTGCTGGATCTCTCAGATCCTTCGTTCTGAATGTACATAAGCAAACGTAACTCACACTAAAACGTGAACAATTTCAAATGGTTCTATTTTCCCTATATTTGTGATTGTTCGACTGTGCCCAGGACAAACATGAATATAAAATCATTATTTCGATGCATACCTCTATTAAAATAAAAAGAAAAAGGTAAAATACGTTTTACATAAATAAATATCTGGTTGTTTCTTCTGTATTATTGCTGGAAATGGGGGTTCTAGCCTCGTCCGCATTAGTACCAGAAATCCAACTGGAAGTACTGGGCAGATCCGCGGTTATGGCACAAGCGGCAGGTTTCACTGAAGAAACCGGACTAACCTTAATACTAGATACTCAGATAACACTTGTGACATAGCACAAATAATGACATAAGTTCAATATGGCGACACTGCGCCCAGTTAGGGCGTGATTCTAGAGGGGTTATGGGCAGTCCGAAAGTGTGATTAAACGGAGTAGAAAATATACTGATCGCTTTCAGGAGAGAAGTTAAAGTGGTACCAATATCAAGAACGCTACGATAGAGCAACTGATCATTGCTGCTATAGGTACCTATCGATGTCAGTTATACATAAACACTGTGGTTATATCAAATACAGCCAAATCGCAAGGGGTTAAATGTAGACCATGCAATGAAACCACAATGCTAAATAGCAGCTTACTTTTATTTCCTAAGAATGTACTAAGAAAGTTCTGCTGAGCTACACCTGCCCTTTCTCAAGTCATCCAAGTTAAAACAATCAGTGAATTCCATTCCCAGACCCCACATCTAATTGTCCTGTGTGTGTGTTAGAAAATAAGAACAAATAGTTGAAAAAATATAGCCTGGGGAATTATACCTTGCAAGTGATATCCAGTATTTCTATTACTGCAATGCAATCTCATGTTACCTAGTATGCAATCTCAATTCATCTCCTTTTTTTCAGGTTCAACAGCAATGTCATGTTTAAATAATCCGTGTTCAGGAAGGCGATTTTAGGGAACAGCAGCAGGTTCGGGTATTTAATAATAACATGTTTTAAAAGAACATTCCAGTGACTGGGACTCTGCCCTCACCACCTGCCTTAGTTCCCATACTATATTACATGCTCTTGGCAACACACTTTGTGATTTAGTATTATAATAATAATAATAATGTGCTTGCATGCCAGCTACCAACACCAGACACCTCTCAGCCCCTTTAACAAGAGCCTTTTTACTTTGTCATTTGTTTCCTAGCCTTTCTGCAGTGAGTGGGCTCAGGGAGGTGAACAAACAAAGGTTGGGGTTCGTCTTCCTCTCCAGATCCCCTTTCTTTATTGTGAATAGTTTAAACAATAGATCCGTTTGCACAGCAGGAAAGTGATGCGACTGCGCCGCGGAATTTGGGGGTGATTACAGTAAAACAAATAAGAGATGCATATTTTGATGGGTAGAGAAAACAAATGAAGCAGTGTTAAAGTGCCAAAAAAACTCGGCAAATATCAATTCCCTCTACAGAGGTTATTTAAAGATTGCTGGGTACATTATTTGCAGCGCTTGGCTCCAAGACGGGGGGTTCTTAGGGACATAGAAGATCTGTCCGTTTCGGTTGGGGTGATATAAGATCAGTAAAGTGAATGTATATATTGTTACTTTCATGCAGATGACACGGGTGTCTCTGTACGATTTGAGATATCACTGGAAGAAGTTGCGACTCCTTTCTCTTCTTTAAACATTTCCGGGGTGGAATGTCTGATTGCATCGTTTGCTACGAGTTCATTGTAATCGCAGCTCCCCATCCCAGAGACGTTAACACACAAAGAGGCGCTGTGCACTTACATAAACTTTACAACGTGTTGCGGCCTGCACGGGAAGCGGAGCATAAAAGGTTCCGATCATGGAGCAGAAAGGGTCTTTTGTGGTTCAAGTTTAACGGCAACATTCGGGTGCCAATCTGTATGTCAGGTATATGACCGCAAGCCAGAGCAAAGTTTTCAGGACAACAGTCCCTGGTATATGCCCCATGCACCGTGCCCAGTGCTGGTACCATGACATGTGAGAAGCTGATTAATCAGCATTTACATCAGGCACAGATCTATAATAATAAAGATGTAGCAAATGACAATTCCACTAATCAGTCATTGATCACTGATGTAAGTATATACAGAACATGGTCCCCAAAGCGCGATCAACAGAAATACAGAGGGATGAACATGTCCCCAACATTACAATGTCCTAATTAACTACAAACAGAATCAATCCACCAGTTTCAAATACAGGTGATTAAAGTCATGATGAACCAAGTCCGAGGTGCCTTCTGCATACAACAGACAATAATAATGATTTAAGAGCTTTTACTTCAAAGTGCAGCTATTCAATTATTACATTAAACAGTGCTAAAGGGAATGACACAGCGTAGCAGGACTATTGAGACACTTAACAGGTAAACTCCGTTTTCCCTATTTCCCCCGCTTCAGCTTGGCTGGGTTGGAGTTTTAGCCCCGGCCATGCGAGGGATTGTAGTGATTGGGGCCACATTAGGGATGGTGAGGTATTGGCTCAGCCTTACACCCCGCTCATGCAGCCTCCCCCTCTACCTTGCAGCCTGCTGCCACCCATCAGTCGTAGGAGATTAATTACCTGGGCGGCCAGTGCTGGGAGCGGCACATTCCAACCAGGCCGCGCCCAGAGGTGTTGACATCAGACAGGTGAGGTCCCCCTCCTAAAATGCCTGGAAGAGTGCAGACTGCCCCACCCTACAATGTGTGTTGTGTGTCCCACTCATTGGATGGACCCTCCAGGCAGAATGTGAGCATAGCACTGCTCTTTACTGCATCTGTATCTGGTAAACACACCCATAACCCCAGCCGTGATTAAGCGGGGAGAGAAACACTACCCCGGGCACGGTTTGAACAAACCTTAAAGTGCGGCTGTCTACTCGGCACATATTTTATCCTAAGGGATCCCGCGTGAATCCATGCTGCTGACAGCTCAGCATACTCTTACAGAATTGCAATTGTTGATTCAGTTTATTGTAACGTGTATCTGTAATCGGTTTCTTATCCCATGACTTCGCTGGAGTGAGATTTTCCTGGTAACATACTTTTAAGAACAATTCACTCTGTTAACCCATTTAGTGCCAACTGCGACCTCAACACATTCCAAAATGCATTTTATTTGTGGCGGTGTTGTGTATCATCAAAAAAAACTTTTTTTTAGACAAAATGGACTAAATATTCATTTATTACGTTTCAGAATTTTGAAAAAACATTCCTTGAAGTAGTGAAGCCTCGTATCAAATAATCAAAAGCTGATACATATAATTAACAATATCATTAACGCACAGTAAACTACTTACTCAAATAGCACCTCCATATAAGCACTGCACACACCGCTCGCTCCGTCCAGAACAGGTTAAAGTGACTATGAGAGGCCCCTGTCTTCTAAGCATGCTTCTGCACCTTAGACACCTTACTGGCCGAACACTTCAATGGGCTGCACGTTATCTTCCAGGTGACTGGTAGGTGTCTTACAGCAGAAGACTTCTTGGTAAATACAGCAGTCCGTGTCCCAAACCTGAGCTCTGCTCGTGGATCTCCCCAAAGTAGTGATTTTGTTTTAAAAGCATGTTAACACTAGTCTTTGGGAATACACATTTTTAGTGTTAGAGCAGGGGTGGACAACTCCAGTCCTGAAGGGCCACCAGCAGGTCAAGTTTCTAGGATATCCCTGCTTCAGCACAGGTGGTGCACTGATTGAGCCACCTGTGCTGAAGCAGGGATAACCTGAAAACCTGCCCCGTAGTTGGCCCTTGATGACTGGAATTGGCCCCCCTTCCTTAGAGTATTATTGCTCTGTTTGCTTCAGCGTTACCTTTTGGAAGGGGGTCAATTATTTGGCACACACATTCTAATAACATACATACATTTTAACTTTAATATGAGGACTTTTCTGCACGGTTATGCATTGATGAAATGGCTAGTTGTGATCCAGAATTAACCTCTTTGACCTAATAAATGAGTCCCATGGTGTCTGTATCTTACTTGGATGAGAGGCTCCTTGTATTTAATGCAGACACGGAAGGACAGAGCGGTAACTCACTCACAGCGCACACGCTACATGGCATCAATACAGCGCGTCTGATAAATAGAACGCTATTGTTCTCCCATTAACTGTTGGTGCTCACAAGCTCCTGGGTGTGTAAGTGGGAGGGAGGGAGGGGGCTATCGTGTGCCTATAATTGCAGTACCTCCTGCCTGGCTGCCTGCCCTGTGGGCTGTGCCTTGCCCTGAGGTTTTGGGCCACGTTCCAGCCACGCTACCCCAGTATAAATGAAAAGGTAGAATAATAGGACAAACCTGACAGCCACCTCTAGTCAAACATAGTTCAGTTTACATAGAAATTAAAAGAAAAAAAAATGTTTGGAGGGAGGGGAGCTGCATATTTCTTTAGTTCCTCTGGCATTTCTGCCTCCAGGGTATGAATATGGACAGAGCGGAGGAAGAAAGAGAAGGCTTTGAAAAGGTAGACCATTCAGTCCATTAAGCAGAAGGAATTTGTCTCCAAAGAAGCCAGAAAGCGTCCCACTCCTAGTTCTAATACAAGAGGGCTATGCCTGTCACATCACTGCCAACCAGCTAACCAAACAGAGACGGGCACAATAGCACAGCAGTAATCTCTTTGGAGACACTTGAGTATTACAGAAATAATGTAGGTGACATAAAACCATGTATATTGCATGATATAGCTGCTAATTCATACGCCCGGACTCTGTAATGTGCTGGTATAAAGCGGCGTTAGAAATGGTAGCAGTTTATTGCCATGTTGGGTTTTTTCACTTTCACCTGGGAATGGTGATTTTTCCACCTCCAAGACCCGGCACATTGTTGCGTAAGCGTGTCCTTCCTGCTGCTTTAGCATCATTCTCACTACGCGCTATTACCCCAAGAAGCACTTTGTGTTTACTTTGTACCCTTGATTCCTCCCCTGCTTAGAAGAGAAGTATTTAGATGTTGTGGGTAAAGGAGGGTAAGTGGCTAATTTGAGTTATGATGCTGTGAGGATGCTGCTGCTTTAGGCTGCGTCCATAGAGATGGGAGCAGTGCTGAACCGCGCTGACGCTGAGGCCTGTGCGATTTCATGCACATGCAGGCGAGCCAGCGGGCGCGATCGGGAGGCGGCTGAGGCAGGCGGGGCAGCGACGTCGCTGGGCCAATCGCCCGCGACGCACCGATGTCACGGCGCCGTGACGTTGACGCTGCTTCGCGCTCATTGGATGTTTTCAGCCGACGGCGCTCTGAAAAACAGCTTGGCTGTCGGCTGAAAAATCCAACTCCTCAGCACGCCTGCGGACGCTCGCGTGAGCCCCCTCTAAAGACATCCTCATTGAGGATGCCGAGGCAAGCGCGGAGCGTTCGCACAGCTCAGCGCGGCTTGTCTTTCTATGGACGTGGCCTTAGGCATTGAAGATGTCCTCAGCCCGGTAACCTGTGGGAACTTTGCAGTCCTGCAATGTGTTCACGCTTTTATGAGCGCCTCCTGTTGGTGTATGTATGTACTGTATATATACCTTTATTTGTACAGTGCCATTAACGTACATAGCGTTTCACAACAATGTAACTAAATAACAGGTGTAATACATAATGCAAATAAGATTTTTCAACACAAAATTTAAAATTAGGGAAAGAAGTCCAGAAGAGCTTACAATCTAAGTAAGAGAAAGGTGACACCGTGTTATGTTGTTCATGTAGATGCACATCCTTTCACTAACTTATACATTTACTTACACTAGGAACTAATGTTTTCCGGACATGGGCAGTGTCCCCACTAGGATAAGTAACCAGTGCTTCTTGTGACTGGCAGTGTACCCAACCCTGCACTGTGTATTGTAATCACTGGCGGTGGCTTTGATGGAGGTGGAAGGTGTTCCTGATGCCACCTCTGAGCAGCTCAATACACCGAAGCTCTTATAACGAGCAGTAAGGGGATGTAATGGTGAGTGAACTCAATGGTGTTAGACACTGACATGTCACTGGTATTTCCCCACTTTTAACCCTACATACTGTATGAATCAGAATGTTTCCATAGCACCGTTTCCTAAAGAAACACTGTAGGATCTCAGGATATGCGCGATTAAAAGAATGATGGGTGATAGGAAGGGGGAAACTGGTCTGGCAGCAAAGGGGACACTTTAAATCAGGCGTCTCAAACTCAGTCCCCAACAGGCCAGCTTTTATAGATATCCCAGCTTCAGCACAGGTGGCTAAATCAGTGGTGCAGTTGAAGACTAAGCTGCTGATTGAGCCACCCGTGCTGAAGCTGGGTTATTCTGAAATCCTGACCCGTTGGGCGGTCTTGAGGGCTGGAGCTGAGCACCGTCAGATGGAGAGCTCACCAACATTACATCACAATGACTCTCTTCTGTATGTGATCATTGCCTCAAGTGAGCGGCCTGGTCTCTCTTGACCCGAGCAGCCTTCTGGACCTTATAAATGGGAAGATTCCTGCACAGGTACAACCTTTCCCCCCCCCCCTCTCTCCTTCCTTCCTTTTATTGGGGGTCACGTTTCCGTGCCTGTACAGTATGTAACACTGTTATACAGACTTAATGCAAGGCAACTGGAGCGATTCCAGGGGACCTTTCAGCTTGTATTTAGAATGGGCGGCTCTGGGGTAGAGTGGCTGTGAGTCTGGTGTCTGAACTTGGAAATGAGTCAGTCGTGTCTGGATTATATCTGAAACATCACTGTAAAATATCCATTTAGCATTCGCTCAGTAGTTTGCACGTAAATTGCTTGGCGAGTATAGGTTGCACCTAATGACAGGTTTCTTTAGAGTGCGTATGCGTGGGAAAAACACCGGTCCCAAAATACCAAACCTTACCGCACGACCTTGGGAAACACCCCTCACTGCACTTCTCTGTCTGTACTGTAGCTAGGCATTCATAATCAGAGATTGGCAATTTAAATAGAAACGATCTATGATGTTACAACTAAATCCCACTAGCCAGCAGCATTCTCCAGTCACTACAATGCACGGGATATTGGGAAAGTGAAAAGACTAGAGAGAGTGCAATGGAAGGGGAGAGGACGAAAAGGAAATACTCAGAACTCTAAAGTAAGACTGACCTGGAGAGCCAAAGACCACAAAAGTGTCTCATAACGTGTGTGTAATATAGCAGAGCTATACACATACACCAACTGTAACACAACTGTCTCTCCCCCTATGATTTGGATTCTTTGGACTTCCAGTTAGATTAATAAATATTTTTATATCACATTTATCTAGTCTTTGTAATTGATTATTGTTCTTATTATTTCTCCTCAGACAAACACATGTTTAAAGTCTACTGGTTTAGAAAAAGTTCTAATTGATCAATATCAATTTCAATGACCTTGCCATCTTCTTAAGCTCTGGGCAATCCCTGATGTAATAATGGCGTTACAGCGCTGCCTAATGCTTACCCGGAGAGTGTCTAGATTCCAAAGATTAAACTGAAGGCTGAAAAAACTCAATCAATAGATTACTTTTCTCTTTAAGAAACACCACACTGGCTTAGTCTATAAGCACAGGTATCTGTCTAGGAATGCAGCAAACAGAACAAGAGGAAACTGTAAGGCAGCTAGGATTGTTTTTGATCGGCCCATAAGAGAGACAGGATTAGACACAACATTCATACTGAGCATTGTCCACGTTGGACTTTGTCTCTCCAGGCCACACATTTCTATTTCTACAGTGGAGAAAAAGTGACCTGTTGGCGTGACAAGACCACCATGCATACCACACCAACGTGGCAACATGACACATAAAAGGGACATTTCTTTTCTATTTGCGTATTATGTAAGGCTCACTAATATTTAAATAGGTAGAATGGTGGAAGTGCAACAACACCACAATCAACACAATCAGCACAATCAGCACAATCAGCACAATGTCTTGGTCTAACCTTTCATCCCAGTTGCAAAAAAGATGTTGCATATTAGTATAAGGCTCCTTTCTGAGCAATATAAGTGCAAACGGAAGGAAACACTCTATTGGAAGTAAGGCATTCGCTTTTTATGTATAAAATTAACATTTGTGGCTGTGATTCATAAAAACCGAACTATATAAGGACCATGACTGGCGGGCGTATGAGTTCTGCCCCTCGCCTATCACATAAGGAAGCCCCGTTCTTCACACCCGATTCCAAGACACAAGATTCTACCATTGTTTCCTTCTTCATTTGTACAATCTCATCTTTATTATGTGTGTTTTATTATTGGCTCTCTGTGCTCTAAATTAAGTGGCTGGGAAGTGTAAAGATGGCTGTTTTATCAACTGCAATCCTGTATTGGAGGATGTTATGATAATATTAGTAGAAATTGTTTGATCTTTCGGTCTGTAGGGAGAAGTTATAGACCAGAGACATTTTATAGAGCACTTATATTCAATGATATACTTCAAGAGAAAGATAGAAATAAATATCAATCTATTGCTACAACTCCGACAGAAAATGGTGACTTTATTAAACCCTCACACATGGTAGATATCTAAAAGGAGGCAACCTCCCTACACAAACTACCCCTGTGGAATCAAAGTACATGAAACAGAGAAGCACAGTAAGGGGGCTCAACTCCAGACCTTAAGCGCCCCCCCCCCCTAACAGGTCAGGTTTTCAGGATATCCCAGCTTCAGCACAGAAGCTCAGCTGAAGACTGAGCCACCTGTGCTGAAGCAGGAACTAATTGAGCCACCTGTGCTGAAGCAAGGATATCCTGAAAACCTGACCTGTTGGGGGGGGGGGGCTTGAGGACTGTTGAGGCCCCCTGATATAAATCCCGCCTGTTTGTAATAAGGTTTATATCACGTAATGAGCATCAGTATCAACCATAACCGCTCCCACGTGGCGTCAAACGACGTTGTTCCATTTTTTTTATTCAATGTGCGTGAGTGAGGAATTCCCCCACGGAAAATTTGGGTGGAAGTATTTGTTTCCCATTGGAGTGTGTAAGAATCTCTCCAGTTCTGGGACATATTATATCATTTATCACTGGGGAAAAAAATATTTTGTCAGTCCATCAGATGCCAGTAAAACACTTCATTAGGAGGAGTAATTTCCCTGTTTACTTCAAACACTTTTTTTTCCCAACATAAGACAGGGCAGGTCTGATCAGGCACGGCTTCAGAACGAGTCGCAGCGTCCCCATCTCTACATAAATGCTGCAGGCCACAGGAGAAAGGCAAGTCTCAACCCAACTCCGTACAGTAACCAAGCTTCTCGGCGCCTCTGGTCTTGCCTTGTGCATATTTTACAAGCATCGTCATGTCTTCCAAACTTCCAAAATCTGTCTCATTTGCAGTATACACACACACACAGACACACACACACACACACACACACAGACACACACACACAATGTGCTTCTCTTGATTTAACACACACACGTACACACTCCCTACTACAGGGGCGGCCAACTCCAGTCCTCAAGGGCCACCACTAGGTCAGATTTTAATGGTATCCCTGTTTCAGCACAGGTGGCTCAATCAGTGGACCTGTGCTGAAGCAGGAATATCCCTAAGATCTGACCTATTGGTGGCCCTTGAGGACTGGAGTTGGCCGTCCTGCCTTAGCCCCTTGCCACAGCTGGCTGCCCTTCCAAGTGTATTGGGTTTTTACCAATCGGAAGTTAATTGGAATACGAAGCATGTGCTTCTTCACACGGGGCGGGACTCCTCCTCTATGCCTTATACCAGCACCCCAGAACCACCTGACTTCACCTGTTCAGCGTATTTGACTCACTGTAGGTGGCAAACCCCATCGTCCAGGGCAATTTCATATTCTCAAACTGTCAAAAATAAATAAATAATAAGAGACCCGGCAGTTCATGTGCACACGTTATGGAATGAGATACGCAGAGGGAATCATTTTCTGGAAGATAAATACTGAGAGAAGTTAGGCGTTAAGCTTTTTAATTCTCTGCAGAAAGCTTGGTCACAATAGATGCAATGTTCAAAAAGCAGAGGGTGCCACCCTTTGTGTAACTTCGGTTCCAGCTGTGTTTAAATAAAGCATAACAAGTAACACTGCCGGATTAAGTAGAGATTTCATGTGCAGCTGAACGAACAAGGAAACAAAATATAATTTAAATATCAGGGCTGCAAAACGGCATCAACAAGGCTTTGCGCCCCACTTTAGGGGAGAGGGGGATCATTGACATTACCAGCTGGCAACTGTTGTGAAGTTTCCTGCACATACATTCCATATACCAATGTTTAAGTAGGTATTCCTATGCACCAAGTTTGCATACTAGTAAAACGTCAATATAAAAGCTGATTAAATCATTAATGAATAATAATGTTCTCTAGGTTAACCCTTTCAGTGCGGAATGAGCATGAAATGCATTATAGACTGTGTTTCACGAACCTGTAACAGGGATTAAATAAATGCTAAAGGGGTATACTGTATTGTCCATTGTGTTGTGAAAGTTAGCACCCTAAAGACTCATGTTTCGGCATTGTATACCTTCCTTTATATTAAAGATAAACGAATAACACCCTCTGTGTCACATGTACCACGAGGGGCCTGGGAGTATCTATACAGCAGGGTGGGCAATTCCAGTCCTCAAGGGCCATCGACAGGTCAGGTTTTCAGGATATCCCAGTTTCAAAACAGGTGGCTCAATCAGTGGCTCAGTCAAAGACTCATTCCATAAAGTCTTTGACTGAGCCACTGATTGAGCCACCTGTGCTGAAGCAGTGATATCCTGAAAACCTGACCTGTTGGTGGCCCTTGAGGACTAGATTTGCATAAGGAAAGATATTTCTGGTTTTGTTCCTTTTCCCGACTCTTAGGAAACCCTGCGCTGTCATTTCTCCGTCCCCCTAATTCGCCCTGCACTCTTCATACTCCTCCCTTGTTTTGCTCCTTTACGTCTGTCTAGACAGCTAGAGTAATACTAAGGGACCAAACCAAGGAGGTGGGCCTGGTCGAGACGAGTGCTTGCCTTAGGCGAAGCGAGCCGACGGCACAATATGAAGTAAGGTACCAAGCCCAAAGGAATTGCAAGACGTCGCTAAAACAAAACACAGAACAATAAGAGCAAAACACACAACAACCTGCATCGTGCGCCAGGAGGCATGCTAATGGATCCCACTCCTCCATTTAACACAGGATCTACAAGATCAACCTGCATCGTGCACCAGGAGGCGTGCTAATGGATCCCACTCCTCCATTTAGCACAGGATCTACAAGATCAACCTGCTCCAGGCCCATTCAGACTGGATCCTCTCATAGCGGCATTATGTAATACACCAGGCACACACCGCAAAATATACATTCTTTTTATTTAGTGCTGGCAATGTAACCTGCACTGTATGAGACAATACCATACACACAAAATCCCCCACGTATATATACTGTATATATAAATCCATCCTAATATATAAAAGCACACACAGAAGGTGCAGAATGGGGACACTTGGCGGTGACCCCACTTTAGATGCAGTTTTATTCTATCTTTTCTAATCATTCTGTTTCCTCTGCCACCAGTCCATGTATTTGTTGTGTTTACCTCCAAGTCGTTAAGAGAGGAAGTGAGAATGCAATTACAAGCTGGGTTACAGTAGTGTATTGTAGCGTGAATCTCTTCTACACCAGCTCGGCCTGCCCAGTCCTTCTCGGTGTATGTCCGAGTAGCGAGGAAATAATATACTTTCTGCGGGCCTAACATTGGAGAGACTGTTGTGTATTGTTTCATCACTATAGAGTAAATACTAGACTTTCTTTGAACTGCAGTAGTGGGACTGCGAGTGTGTTTACTTGGAGAGTACAGGGAGGGAAGAGATCGTGCTTTCCTTTATTAGAATTCTTGGTGATCATATCAACTTAAAGCATTTCTACTATAGAGTGGTTTACAACTCAATAAAAGACTGTGTTGCCCAAAGCCCGTGTATTGCACATGTATGAATCATTTAGATGTCAATCTATTAAAAGGCAAACACTACAAACTGTGGCTACCAATCTCATCTCCTCCCCTTCCAAAGAAAAACATAGTGCAACTGAAATTGCTAAACATTGTTGATTAATGGATTGCACATTCATTTTCAACACATAAATCAATATGCACTGTATGTATTTCTTTTCTCTGTACCTATAGACATTTTTTTGCTGCTCTGAACGTGTTATGACAGGCTTCAGGATGCAAACAAGTCTTGGCCCCATCTCATACAGAATGATTTGGCTGCAGATGTTGTCCTGCAAGCTAGATCTTGTCTTGTGCAAGAACATTCATCTCCAAAACACATCATTTCTTCTTCTTTGCCTGCAGCTTAAGTGGGGAGTGGTTTTATTAAGGAAAAAATACAGTGCTGCAGAAATGCCAAAAAGACACAAACAAATATATAGACGTGTATATGTACAGGAGATACGCTTGCTTTGTCCAGAGATGCAGATAATGTTTTAGAGCGGTATGTGAGTTTACTATCCCAAAATGTTTATAGCAACTCGGACCAAGAGGTTTTCTGGATATACAAAGCATAGAAACACAGCAATGGAAACATTGCATTTTTATATCACCTTCTGTAACTTTTCCTATTCATCCATGAAAGCAATACAAAACTGCTGACTAATGCCAGCATTGCAAACTCAGAGCGGAGACGTTAAATGATAGATGTTATATATGCGTGTTTTAAATGAGGTACAGGGTAGTGCAGGGGTTCTAAACTCCAGTTGTCAAGACCCCCTAACAGGTCAGGTTTTCAGGATATCCTAGCTTCGGTACACAGGTGGCTCAATCAGTACCTGCTTCAGCTCAGGTAGTTTAATCAGCAGCTCAGTCCTTAAAACTTGACCTGTTGCGGGGTCTTGAGGACTGGAGTAGAACCGCTGCTGTAGTGTCAATAACATTTGGAAACAGCTGTGTTCCGACGCTGATATTCAGTGCTTCACATTCAAATTCCGTGTCTGATATTCCCCTACACATGGTGGCAAGGGAGGACGTGCATGCCGGTCCCCCCACAATGACACTCCTAGCAGCTTCTAGCAAGGTGG
The DNA here is from genome assembly GCF_040206685.1 of Ascaphus truei. Taxonomy (NCBI): domain Eukaryota; kingdom Metazoa; phylum Chordata; class Amphibia; order Anura; family Ascaphidae; genus Ascaphus; species Ascaphus truei. Next base: position 54,290,254 of record NC_134496.1, on the reverse strand, counting down.
TAAATCTCTAAATTATTGGTTAGCCACAGACAAAAAAAACAAACAGGTGCTCTGGTTTTTATGGCAACTTAAAAACAAAGACCTGATGTTTTGACCACCTGTATATCCGATTGCCAAAAGCTTACTGAGCGGACATGAAAGAGCGAGCGCAGGCAAAACTGTGTCATCCTGTCCCCTCATAAAAAAAGAACATTAAAAGCAGCAGGAACACAGCGCGAATGTCACCCCCAGACTGTTTTCTAACCCCTAACCTGCCAGCGAAAACAGACAAAGCCCTCACTTCTGTCACGTTTAGTAATATAACAAGCTGTCACTTTGAGCAAATGTATCACTTTTAATAAAGTGGAGAATTTGTGATGCGACGGTTTGAAGTCTGTACTCAGCTGGCTTCCTGTAAATATGGATCCCCTGGTAATATTGCCGAGGGCCTGGAATGTGTTTATTATACTTTTTCACACGGTGATTTAATTTATATATATATATATATATATATATATATATATATATATATATATATATATATATATAGAGGGATACCCCGCATTAAGGTACGCAATGGGTCCAGAGCATGTACTGTATGTAAAGCGAAAATTTACTTAAAGTGAGTGTCCTTAAACCGGGGTATGCCTGTGTGTGTGTGTGTGTGTGTGTGTGTGTGTGTGTGTGTGTGTGTGTGTGTGTGTGTGTGTGTGTGTGTGTGTGTGTGTGTGTGTGTGTGTATATATATACATACATACATACACACACACATACAGTATGCTGAAAGCATTTTTAATCCCAGCGTCCAATTGCCTTTTCTCTCATGAAATAGGGCGGGGTTTCTTTGAATACATGATAATTACATTTAATTAACGTCTACTTTGCTTCACAAGGAAAGCCTCATGAGGTAGCCCCCCCCCCCTCTCACCCCCCCCCCCCCCCAATCCCTCCATACAAAGATAAGAAACAGGAAGAATTAATTCATAAATATTTCAAAATAAGTCATTTTTCCAGTAAACGTGAACCTGCTAATACAGCATCATCCCACATTGTGCATTAGTAGAAGCCTCTAAAAGGTGCAAATTGTACGTAAAACGGCTTACTTACCCGAGAAGACGCCTGGAAGTTCTTATTGATATGAATTTTTTTTTTATGATGCTCAATAACTTTTAAGTAACTTTTTTATGCTGTCGCCATGGTTTGTTTTCATGCATTCTCAGCACAATAACTTGTACTGTGTATTTGGGTTTATAGCATAGCGAAAGGCGACTTGTTTCTCCTTATAGAATATAAGGGGCCTATTCATTAAAGATTGAAAATTGGGGGGAAATTTTGGAAGCATAAAAATCGCTTTAAAATGTGGTAACCATGCTATTTTTGCCCGCCTTTCTGCAATACAGGTACGCGTGTGTAAGCCTTTTTGGCAAGGAGTCGATAATTCAAGCCTTTCACCTGAGATACTTGGGAAATATAAATAAGGTCTGTTCAAAGGTATATCTCCCCAGTAACGAAACCTTACTACGTCTACCTGAGGGAGGCGAAATTCCTGGACATGGTTTTCCGGGCAATCTGCAATCTCGCAGCTTAAACTTTTCGGTGCAGGAGGTCCGGCCGCACAAGAGTGCCCGCCGGACCTCCAGCAATCACACGGCCGCCGCCACCACCTCAGTGCGCGGAAACGGAAGTAGAGGGGGCTCCATTTCTACTTTGAGCTGGCTGACGGGTCAGTTGGAGCGTTCTGTCTGGTCAGTCCCCAGTAAGTTAGTATTTGTGCTATGACCTAGCTGCAATATTGCCTGTACAAGGTTCGTCATCTGCGCGCTCCAAAGGTTAATGACAAACATGTCTAATGTCAATGTTGCGAGTTTGTCTCATTTGCACAGAAAATTAGCAGATCGCACAGAATTGCGCAGGCAGAACCAAATTGCATAAAATAACGCCAGTTTGTACATTCAATAAGGGTTTAATGAAGGCAGAGAGATGCAAATCTGTAATGCATTTATCAGAGGAGACCCCATAATGGGTTTGCAGCCTAATGATTAAATGCAGCCGATATAATTTCCAATTAAATAAAATATTAAGAGCACTTTACTTTGCAGAGTTACTTTGACATACTGCGTCAGAGGAGTTGCACCTTCACAGATGGCACATGCTGCATACTTTCCAAAGAACATTTATAACACTTCAATACATTTTGGTTGGAAAGTAAATATCTTTTGGGGCAAACTTTCTGTTGCTAGTGGTTGAGGAAATAATATTTATTAACATTGGATAGGACTCATGCTAAACAAAGTACTGTAGTAAGAAGTTAGGCCGCGTCCATGGCGTCACGCGCGCCTGTAGCTGGAGCGGTTTCTGGCCTGGAGGTGTGTCGGGGGCGTGGCCATCACGGAGCTGGTTCGCTCTCATTGGTTGAACCGCTCACGTAACCCGGACGTCGCACGACAGAAACAAATGTATTTGTTTTCTCGCGCATCGCAAGCGCGGTCGCGTGCTCTGAGGCCAGTAACGCTCACCCTGGACACGGCCTTATAATGTAAGGAATCATTACGGGGGATATTGCTAACTACTTCATGTAAGTTTGCACCGAGCCCTCAGTTCAGAGCGACAGCTTCATTCAGCGCTGGTGTTTAAATTGTTTGTGAAGCCTTCTTCACCAATCAACTGTTCTTGTAATATGAAGCATGAAGAATACACATCATCAACCTGCACACACGCCATTGACCACCATGATGCAGCTCAGCTCCTCGTTCCCGTCCTACCTATCTAACCGCTCCTTCAGTGTTTCCGTCTCTGGTGTGTCCTCCTTCTTACTTCCTCTTTCTGTTTTGGTCCCACAAGGCTCTGACCATGGCCCTCTGCTCTTCTCACTCTGCACCTCTTCTCTTGTTGAGCTAATACAATCTTTTGGCTTTCAGTAACATCTCTATGCTGATGACACCCAAATGTACCTCTCCTCCCCTGACCTCTCTCTTGTCCCGTGTCATCAACTGTCTTTCTGAAATCCTCTCCTGGATGTCCCACAGATACCTGAAGCTTGATATGTCCAAACAGAATGGAGACCCTTCCCACTTTTCCCTGCCAGCCTTACACTCAAACTCTCCCTCAATGTCAATAATACCACAATCTCATCAACACTCTAAGCCCCTGTCTAGAGGTCATCTTTCACTCAGATTCCTCGCATTCAGTCCCTCACTAAGGCCTGCCATCTCCGCCTCTGAAATATTGCCTGGTTATGCCCTTTTCTCACTCATGATGCAACTAAAATCCTAATTCTCTCACTCATCCTGTCCTGCCTTGACTACTAAATTCTTCAAAATGCAGGTCTCCTATAGGACAGAGGTACAAAGTAGAGCCCGACTCACAAGTTCACAATGCAATTCTTTACTTATTAGAACAGCCAAGAACAGAGGAGAAACAATGTTTCAGGTCCCATATGGACCTTTCATCTGGTGGTACCTGAAACGTTGTTGCTCCTCTGTTCTTGGCTGTTACAATAAATGAAGATTTGCATTGTTGCATTGTGAACGTCTGAGTAGAGCTCTACTTTGTACCTCTGTCCTAGAGGAGACCTGCATTTTGAGGAATTTGTTTGTCTATGTTGTGTTGGCTGCACAAGCAGGATTCTCCTCGCCTGAAACGGTTTCTCCGCACTTTGGAACTGCCTTGACTACTGCAATCTTCTGCTAGTTGGCATTTCCCTTGTCCACCTCTCCCAACTCCAATCCATCTAACTTGCTGCTGCCAGATCCGTCCTCCTCACTCACTGCTCCATTTCTGCTGCTCCACTAGTCAAATCCCAACACTGGCTTCCCATATCTTCTAGAACAGGCCCATCAAACTCAAGATAGCTTGGGGGTCCATTCTTAAGTCCGACTGCAAGACTCGGGCCGCACCAGGATTTTTTTTTATAAACAGTCACTATAACCCACGCGTACACTTTTTTCTTGTGTTTTCCTTATTAAAAATACATAAACATCGCTGTAATCTTTCTCCCCCGCCAACCCCCCATCCATTCTCCTTCTCTCGTATCTCTTCTCTCTTCCATCCCCCCTCTCTCTCTCTCTCTTTCCCATATCCCTTCTCTCTCTCTCTCCCCAATCTCTTCTCTCTTTCTCTCTCTCTCTCTCTCTCCCCCTCAGTCACTTTTCCCCCTCTCTGACTCTGACACACACACAATACCCCCCTGCCCAACAATACACACACACAAACATACACCATACTCCCCCTGCCCCACAATACAACACACACACAATAGCACCATCTCCCCCACAAAAGCCGCACACCAGCCCCCCTCCCACACTTTAGCCCCATACCTGCCCCCCTCCCCCAAAATAGCCCCACCCCTTTTCTTGGGGGAGCCTCCGGCGAGTACTGAAAGTTGCTGCTGGGCCACCTCCTCCTCCTCCACTGGTGCACGGCCCTACCGCCTCCTAATACTCCCCCCCCCCCCCCGGAAGGTCACCCTGCACACCAGCGGGGGAGGAGGAGACCCATACCAGCGGGAGGAGGAGACCCATACCAGCGGGAGGAGGAGACCCATACCAGCGGGAGGAGGAGACCCATACCAGCGGGAGGAGGAGACCCATACCAGCGGGAGGAGGAGACCCATACCAGCGGGAGGAGACCCATACCAGCGGGAGGAGGAGACCCATACCAGCGGGAGGAGGAGACCCATACCAGCGGGAGGAGGAGACCCATACCAGCGGGAGGAGAGGACCCATACCAGCGGGAGGAGGAGACCCATACCAGCGGGAGGAGGAGACCCATACCAGCGGGAGGAGGAGGCCCATACCAGCGGGAGGAGGAGACCCATACCAGCAGGAGGAGGAGACCCATACCAGCGGGAGGAGACCCATACCAGCGGGAGGAGGAGACCCATACCAGCGGGGGAGGAGGAGACCCATACCAGCGGGAGGAGGAGACCCATACCAGCGGGAGGAGGAGACCCATACCAGCGTGAGGAGGAGACCCATACAAGCGGGAGGAGGACCCATACCAGCGGGAGGAGACCCATACCAGCGGGAGGAGGAGACCCATACCAGCGGGGGAGGAGGAGACCCATACCAGCGGGAGGAGGAGACCCATACCAGCGTGAGGAGGAGGCCCATACCAGCGGGAGGAGGAGACCCATACCAGCGGGAGGAGGACCCATACCAGCGGGAGGAGACCCATACCAGCGGGAGGAGGAGACCCATACCAGCGGGGGAGGAGACCCATACCAGCGGGAGGAGGAGACCCATACCAGCAGGGGAGGAGGAGACCCATACCAGCGGGGGAGGAGGAGACCCATACCAGCGGGAGGAGGAGACCCATACCAGTGGGAGGAGGAGACCATACCAGCGGGAGGAGACCCATACCAGCGGGGGAGGAGGAGACCCATACCAGCGGGAGGAGACCCATACCAGCGGGGGAGGAGACCCATACCAGCGGGAGGAGGAGACCCATACCAGCGGGAGGAGACCCATACCAGCGGGGGAGGAGACCCATACCAGCGGGGGGAGGAGACCCATACCAGCGGGGGGAGGAGACCCATACCAGCGGGGGAGGAGACCCATACCAGCGGGGGGAGGAGACCCATACCAGCGGGAGGAGACCCATACCAGCGGGGGAGGAGGAGACCCATACCAGCGGGAGGAGACCCATACCAGCGGGGGAGGAGACCCATACCAGCGGGAGGAGGAGACCCATACCAGCGGGGGAGGAGACCCATACCAGCGGGAGGAGGCCCAGTATCAACTTCCAGTGCTCTCCAAGCCCCTGCAGTTACCAGGCATGGGATTTCTGTCCCAGCTTGCCCCCTTGTCAGCTCGCGGGCGCGGGATGCATGGCGACACAGCAGAAAGTTTGACAGCCCTGCTCTAGAATCAAACGTCCACCTAGAGGGCACAAATCGCTCCAGCTAAAGTTGCGTGAAGCCACGCGCACGGTCGCGTGCGCACGCACCCCCCCATGGCCGCGGCCTAAACTCTCACGACCAGGGCTCTCACTACCTCTTGTCTGCACTGGTTAGTCCTTATCTGGTATGTAACATCTTTCTTTACCCCCATTGTGCAGGGCTACAGAATTTTCAACTAACCTGTAATAATACTCATAGTTATTTCACCGTACACCCCCTCCTTGAGGATGTCCTTGGGGTCATAAAGATTTCACCAGAATTCAACATTTGACCTACAATAAGATAGCTGATAGTTATTATTTATTTTAATTCCAATTAACTTAGCGCCCTTGTTTCAAAGGATTTTGCTTTCGTAAAGTCACTACTTGCTTGTATTATTTGACTATTGGATTTAAATAATGGGAACGAATGTAATTTATTGCACGAAGAGCCGATTACAGATAATGTACCTGATGAACTTGTTCATACCTGATCAACTGGAAAATAAAAGTCCTTCTGGCCAAAGGGAGCCTCCTTTCTTTTTTTCACATGTAATTTAATTTCCTGAATTTCATCACCTTTATTTATTTATTTGAGAATGGGAACGCTCATTTCTGCTTTTGTTTGGAAGGGAACGTGAGAGTAGCTATATGGAATTGATATTATATCAGTGAAAAATAGTACCTGCGGAGCGTAGTGGGATGGACGCTAATTATGACTTTTTCTATACCTCCTTTATAGTCTCAACTTAACAACTGAATCATTATAGAAATGCATTATATAATGCTCTTACTCACAGTGCAAGTCGTACAGCCTGTGTGCGCTGGTCAAAATATCGTGGACATTACAATTAATCATTTAATATGCTAACTTTCTATTTCCATTGGAAATGTCATTTCTCTCCATTTATTTTTATAGCAGGTAACTCATACATATTTGTTCCATAAACCTTTTGAATGGAGTAGAAATTAATATCTAATCTTATCCGAATTATATTGTCCTGCACTTAAGCAAATGACCACTACTTGTTTCATGCGATTTCTACCATTTAATAATGGATTCTTTGTGTTCCTCCGTATCACTTATGCCACTGGTTCTCAATCTCTCCCCAGGGACCACCAGCCACATCAGGTTTTAGGGATAACCCGTGCCCTCGTACAAAAGTGAATGACAGGTGAATGCACCTAAATTTGACTATGAATAGGATGTTGAGTGGATGTCGATAAGCCTGGTCTGTCTCAGGGCCCCGAGGAGAAGTTTGAGAAACACTGACGTAGGACATTCAAGCCTACATGTGAAATGCAACTAAAGCCTAATAGACACTATGAAAATCCCAGAAGATGTTTTACTCTTGTGCTATGATTCACAATCCCTTTGAAAAGCTACCATGGCCTACTGTACAACTCAACTGGGCTCTGCCATCCACAGCCAAGCCACTGAGTCAACACAGTGTGCCGAGGCAGCTTTCATTCCCTACCCATTTAATATGGCAGATTATGATTCATTGGTTTACGCTCCTGTCATATGGGAAACAGGTTCTACCACTGACATATGATTATAAGATGTTTAAAAGATGAATAAAAAGTAGGAGCCACCTCTGTGCAATGGAAGGTTTCTTTTGCCGATGAGTGTAGAACAATCCCAGGTGTAGCACACTGAGAAGTTTCAAGAGGTGGGAGGAGGAGACGATGTGCTCATGGTTACATGGGAATCTGAGCAGTGTTACTATCTCACAATACACAAGGTACAATAAATAATTCCATGCTGATTATAGGTTCCTTCTAATTTCCAGGCCCAGCAGTGAGGTAATGACACACCGTGTACTCCTCAGAAGATCTTCACTCTATTTCCTAATTACGCATTCAACATTTCAAAGACTTTTGTTTCCCTTGAGAAAGCTTTTCTTTTTTTTTTATTGTCTGCTAGTTTTTTTTAATTTAGACATTAAATAAAACAATTATGCAAATGAGTCTCTCCATTCTCTGACAGGCCATTTTTGCATAAAGAAAAATAAATAATAAAGATTACATTGGAGATTATTAAAGTCTGTGGTGATGTTAGTGTAATGAAATATGAAATTTAGGACGGAGAAGGGGACATTCTTATTATGTAGAGGACAGCAGCGGCCATCTTTAAACTCCTAAATATACAAAAAGCATATATCTCTTTTTATAATGGAACATTATGGATTGCATTCCGAGATTGCTTTCAGGTTACCCGTGTAGCATTACCTTTCAAAACAATTTAAATACCCAACACTGAAACCCTAAACCAAAGGCCAATACACCAATGGCAATCGCAACAGTATAATGCTACTTTAAGGTAGCCATCTTTAAAACTCCCAATTAGATTACATTATAGAAAACTTATGACAGCAGCCAGGACAAATACAATTTTGATTATTAAAATCAGGTAATAAAAAGTGGTGCTTAAAGACTGATCTTGTGAGAAGGGTGTTACTTGCAATAATTAAACTTTATTATGTCACGGAAGCAAAAGGCATTTTTCCAGTCAGGCAAGTAAGTTATCAGTGAAAGGAACAAAGAAACTGACATACTAATTACTAATCGACAGATGCTATGAGAGGAGCAGGCACCCCTGAGAAACTGTAAGGGAACACTCGGTATCTTTTTGAATGTGTCCCCTATAATTATGGAAGGCCCTCTTAGTACCAATGACTTACTGGCAATGAATAGTTAAAGGTTTTTATTCTTAGAACGGTTATTTAAATTCAAATAATCTCATTATATTTAAATGAACTGAAGCCAACACAACCCCAAATGGATTTAATGTACAATTAGTGCACTTAGATCAAAAGTTATTTGATTTTATTATACCAATGCATCGATGTATCAATATGTCAATGTATCAACTTCAATATATTAAATGAATGTGCCGATGTATATATATATATATATATATATCGATGTATCAACGTATCCATATCTCAATGTATTACTGCTTACAATGTAGCAATGTTCACAATGTAGCAATGTACCGATGTATTAATAATCCCGGCTATTTTTGCCAGGGCTGAGAAAGTTGGGTTTTTCTTACCGTCCATGTTGCGGACTTTGCGGTGCTGGACTGCTGAAATGAAACATCGAAGCTGTGAGGCCCGGGGTAATCGGTGTTTGATGGGATGGCAGGAGAAGGTGAGAGGGCATCGAAGGTGGAACTTGGCTGGGCGTAAGGTGATGGCGCGGTGACGCTGTTCTGAGCATGCTCATTGGTATACGGGCTGGTAGAAGACGAGCCATTTTGTATCTGCTGTTCCATGCTATTCAGGAGCCCCAGGTTTGTATACTGCGGCTGTACAGAAACAGAAAACAGTGTTCAACGGTTTGCTGGAGGAGACAGCAATGGGTATATACTGCATGGGTATATATATATACTATACTGCATGGGTATATATACTATATACAATATATACTGCATGGGTATATATATATATATACTATATACAATATATACTGCATGGGTATATATACTATTTAAAATATATATTGCATGGGTATATATACTATATACAATATATACTGCATGGGTCTATATACTATATACAATATATACTGCATGGGTATATATACTATATACAGTATATACTGCATAAGTATATATACTATATACAGTATATACTGCATGGGTATATATACTATATACAGTATATACTGCATGGGTTTAAAAGAAAAACACATGTTGTATCTGCCATTAAAACTGAATACATGTTACACAATACATGGTCATCAACCTTATGGGAAATATATTTATGGTCTACTTAATTCAAACCCTCTAGTTTTGTACTATTATGGTTCTCGTGTGTGGGTCTTTTACTCTCCTTTGACAAATATGAAGGACATCATGAATGGATTCACGGACTGTATTTCTTACCACAGCACCATAATCATTGCTGTATTGTAGACATATATTTTGAAAATTATCTTAAGAGTAAAATCATGAAATCTTTTATTCACCCGATTTACTCCTAACTTTTACATCGACATTTCAAAGCCATTCTCACTACTCCCTATTCTCAAACGTATCACCCCCTTCAAGAAGTCACCCCATTTTATGCCGCTCTCCATAAACAGGTTAAACCTTAGCTATGAATACATTTATCTCCAAGCTTGTGCTCCTGGGGTGATATGCATTCGATTTAACAGGCATATGAACCAGTCTGACAGCTGCACTGTTTTCACAAAGCATAGATATTAAAAAACAAACAAGTAAGCCATAATTAATAAGGTACTTTCAAAAGAATCTACTGAAAGGCAGATTTGAAGATGAGACCTTTTAAAGTGCACATTAGGACACTCCCAGCTACATGGTAGAATTCAAAAGCAGAGATTAACTTCTATTTAATGCGTGTGTAACTGGAAAGTAAAAAAGCAAAAGCTATATCTCTAGTTAGAAAGTATATACATGTTTCCCAGTACACCTTTCACTTCAAGTACACTGCAGAACTCTTGTAATTCGGGTTTCTTGACCAAAAATGTAGACATTAGAGAACTTCCAAACGTCCCTCATTCAGAAATAGCCATTGTCCTTTAATTTGACAAACACAAAAATTCATCGCAAGCCTCCCTCCCCCCCAGGTCCCCACCCACCCCCCACCCAAGGTGTCTCCCCCTCCCACCCCACCCCCCCACCCAAGGTGTCTCCCCCCCAGGTCCATTCTTCAGTGATTTCGGCGGGCATCATTTATAACAAGAAATAGAAACATGCGGAAAATCTACTTTAATTCTCTTAGTGATATTTTTGCAAGAATCTTACAAAACAAAGATTCTCTTCTTAGTAACCTGTACATAATATTCCGTTCAGTGTTAAACCCCATGTCCAGTCCATTCCATTCGGGCTCCAACTGCTGTTTCCCAATATGACAATACCAGCTGTTCACTTCTGCATCTTCTAAACACTATGGCAACCTTGCAAGACCAGCATTGTACCCCAAAGTCAGGTGACCCTTCTTTTACTTGCAGTTTATTGTCAAATTACAAAAATGTACAGAAACACAATGTAGCTGTTAAACTGTCCAAACTGCTATAACACACCCGCTATTTTATATGTTTGCAGATCCCAAATAGCAGAAGTCTGGGAATGAATTCTTTAAGACACAATATTATCAAAATCCACTTTTTTTCTATAATATATAGATGGGTCATAATCCAGCTGCAATCAAGCAATTTAAGGGCTCAATAGGAGACAGTTTATTTCATCATTAAATTACTACTGATCTATATTACCCAGAAAATTAAAAAAAAAAAAACGCACAAAAGAATTATAATTAGTAAGTATATGAATGTTCCTGTAATTCTACATCCTGCAATGTTCATGCTAAAACGCTGTAAACATGTCGCAATTCCAAGTTTCAGTTTGTATTCGATGGAAATCACATGAAGAAATATTTTTCACACAATTTATGTGTGTATTGCTTTTCTTTACTAAGATCTTAATATATGATATGAAAATTATTATTCAAGGGGGGTGTAATATGTAGTATGCTGCACTGAAAAAACATTTGTCACAATGTATGTTTGGTGCCCAATGTACACGTACAGTATGGTGACTTGGTGGCAAGGTTACAAAGAGCGGGTGTTGGGCCTCACCCCAGCTGTCCCAGCCAATTTCACGGAAGCCTGCTACATATTAGCACATACAGTATCACCCACTTCTTATCAATAAGTCACCAAATGGAAAACCAGTCAACACAAAAGCAAATCCCGAATACCAGTATTTTACCGACACAAGAGTAGCAAGACCAATGCGTAACAAGATGGAAGTGACAGCCCCAGCTCCGATTGTACAGCCAACTCTCTTTTGTACTGAAAATGAAATATGACGTTAGCAGTTATTACAGCGCCTGTGAATTGTATTGGTGAGAAAATGAAATGTATGCATATTTCAGCATCTATAATTTGCCCATAGCAGTTTCCAGACATACAATATTTTTTATGTCATCAATTTCAAATTAGACATAAATAGCTAAAGGGGTAAATATTTGAGTTTTTGTCTTATACCACCTGGGAGAGGTATCCTTGCAGGTCAGGATTACACAACACGCGGGACATTGAGAGCAGTGTATGAGGCAGATTGTCCACATATTACTCATCAATTGTTTGTGATTTCTTTTTGCAACTGCAGCAACTTAATGTAATTTCCCCTGTTTGATACACTATGTAGATACAGTTTCTGAGGCTGATTGGGTTTATTCAGGTCTAGCGGTTTAAATAGCACTGAAAGGGGGAAAGAACTGATCCAGCACCAAGTGACATCCCCCAACTGGTCCCATACAAAACACTTACATACTGTGACATCCCCCAACTGGTCCCATACAATCAATCACATACTGTGACATCCCCCAACTGGTCCCATACAATCACTCACATACTGTGACATCCCCCAACTGGTCCCATACAATCACTCACATACTGTGACATCCCCCAACTGGTCCCATACAATCACTCACATACTGTGACATCCCCCAACTGGTCCCATACAATCACTCACATACTGTGACATCCTCCATCTGGTCCCATACAAGCACTGACATAATGTGACATCCCCCATCTGGTCCCATACAACCACTCACATATTGTGACATCCCCCAACTCGTCCTATACAATCACTTACATACTGTGACATCCCCCATCTGGTCCCATACAACCACTGGAATTGAGGTTACAGCGATCATTAATACAAAGCACCTTGATAATTGGGCGATAGGCTTTTCTTTAGGTGTTTTTTTATGGACAATACACCCAGTCTTGTGGCTCGATACGTTGCCTACCTCGGGATGACGAGGAATTTGCATTGCTTAACGGGAAGTGTGAATCAGCATCCCCCCTTTAACGAGTGATGATTCAGGCATTTCAAAATCTTTGTATTGCGGTGTGGAACAAAACCTGCCCGCACACCGCTGCAGAATACAGAGGTCACTGAGGTCAAGGGGTTCAGTATTTCCTGCTTTGCCCCACAGGGATCGTTATCTCAGCTAGATTAACCCTTTCAGTTCTGTAAGAGCTGAGGTGAACACGTTTTATTTTTTTTTATTACAAAATGCTTTTTATCCATAAAAAATCCCCAGAAAGAAGTCTAAAGGTAATATTGGAGACCAGGGCTAATTATTCTCCCAGTATATTCTCCCAGTGCACCTGAGAGTGCACCAGACACTACCACGCCTAATATAGAAGTGCAGCGCCACTTCAGGAATAAGTTATTTCAAATTGTTTCAAGGCTTTTACTGCACAAATAGATGATAATTTAACAGGAAAACGGTTTAATAGAAGAACACCATTATATAGTTTGTGCCATTGACTACAGTGATAACACATCACTTCCCAGTATAATTCAGAATATCCAATTCCACCGTGTTTACAGGTATAGTGGCATCCATTACAACATGCAACAACCCTACATGGATGGAGGAAGACTGGAGTAATGCAATAAGTGCAGTGGCGCAGAGGAAAGGGTGTAGTGTAAATGTGCAGGTGAAATGTTTATTGAAAGACAAAGAGTGAACAGGTACCCGGTGAGAAGTATTGAGGGAATTAAAGTGATTAAAAAGATTGTAGTCTTGTTTCATGGCATCAAAGCAATGCGACGCTACACACAAAAATTGCAGACATTCCTGAGCTGGGAAATGTGGAGGATTCCTGAAACAAATTCTGGGATATTAAATTACATAACGTTTGTAACAGGTCGGCTGAAAGCTGGAACTCCACTGTACCAGACAAGACGGATGCCCAGCGAGAGGAGGCCAGCATCAGACGCTCTCGCATTGCTTGGTGAACAAAAGAAATGTCAACAGGGCAGACAGAAATGTGGGAGGCAGGAAGTGGAAAACAAAGTCAGAACCAGAGCAAAACCTGAGCAAATTCAAGAGCAAAGATCTAATGACAGAATAAACATGCTGCCTGGGTCTAACTAACCCTTAACCTGCTGGACGAACCATATGCAACAAAGATTATTGCAGCATTATAGTGGAATATTCAGTGATATTCTGCCTATTTGCTGCCACTGAATCCTATGGAAAGTTCTATATTGATATATGTTTTTTTAATCAGCAGGAGCAAGGAAGTCTGCTAATTCTGAAGCACAATCAATTAACAAATGTCTATGAGACAGTTAATCTTATACTGTATATAGCAGCATACATAAAAAAAACTCACATTAGAACGACTGGAGCAATAAAAGAACTGGTTTATGTGTTCGATCATCAGATTAGTTTTATAATCACTGACTTATTTATTTCAAAGATTAGTCATTTCCCAAGCCTGGTCTAGTTTAAATTATGGCGAGAAAACATTTCAAACTTGTAACACAAACAGGTAACAGAAAAATACTAATTAGTGAAACCACTAATTCAAAGCTGTTGCCAAATTATCGGAATGAAAAGAAACCTGGTAAAATGTCACTTGTTTGTCAGAGGATCATTTCAAAAAGGAAAGAGCTCTCCAAATGCCATTTAACCCCTTTAGTGCTGGATGAGGTTTAAAGGTCACTATACAGGTCGGTGGTGTGGGCCTCATCTTGAACCGAGAGAAGCTCTTTGCATGTCCACTGTGCAGTGATCTTACAATGACCCCCCTTATATAAAGCAGACATGTCTGCCCCCAAACATTCCCAGCATAGATCACTTTACAGTCAGGGCTAGTTGTTTTCCTTTGTGAATGTATGTGTTGCCCTGTGCATTGCCCTAAGGGTTGTAATTTAAAGGGCATGGACTAGACTCTCTCTTGCACATTCCATTGTAACGAAATGTCCCTGTAGGGCACAACTGAAAGTTTTAGCCTCAACAACCCCTGGGAAATATGACAGCAACATATCAGCATAATAAAATATAGTGTCACTGTTATTATATTAAAGCTGCAGACCAAGCAATAGCCGACGTGTGTGTTTTTCTTAAATAAATCCCTTTCTGTACTATGAGAAAATACCTGTATCATTTGTTCTTAAAAACAACTCAGAATGACATTTTTTATGTATTTTAACGTAACAAGCATTTTTTGCTTCTATAGCAACCATTTACAAAGTCACATCCCCTTCCTCTTCTGAAACAGGCTCTGGCACACCCCTTTTTGAGCCCTGCCCCCTCTCTAGCAGTGAAACCAATTGTAACTAGTGACATTTAGTGAATCCCCAAGCCGAATCTTCGCCAATCGATCACAAGAGTACAGATTGATGGGTAATTTAGCTAATTACTCATCCTTGTGGGGATTATATTGATGCGCATATTAAAAGGGGGGGGATGTAAAAAAATAAAAATAAAGCTTGGACTGCGGCTTTAATGGTCAAATCAGAAACACTTTGGAATTCGCTCACCACAGGGGCATTGTAACATTTGCAAACCCTCTAGCAGTCCATGTTGGGATTGGACCAATCTGGAGTTATCATTAAAGGTGCTGCCATTTAAATAACCCCTCAAAAATGTTCACATTGTCCTTCCTTTCCCTTTCTCATACTAATCCTATTCTTTACCTTGGGATAAACCAGCAGATTGTGGATAAATATTTATGTAAACATATTTTTGGCATGGACTGTAAAAATGGGCAACATTTAGACCTGAGCGCTGACCACTTAGAATTACAGAATGAGTACCACAAATAGCACTATATATATCACTTCTTATTAGTGTTAAGATTTTAGGTGTTCTTCAAAAACATTTTGGAAAAGGAAAAGTTTAAAAAAAAGAAAGTGTGAATATTCTGGGCCTCTCTGTCAATAAATAATGTTCGCAGTGCTAGGGCCTGCAGAGGGGTCACGCGTTGGCGTGGCTGCCGGCTTATAACTATTTGGCCAAAGAGTTTAACGAAATGACCTTTACTTAGGAGAAGACAAACAGATAAGTATGTAACTACCTGTATATACTTTGTCATTTGGATATAGCGCCCTTTGTTCTTTTGTTGTATACAGTACACTTGGTCACACCCAACGCCCCTCCTGTTGACACACATATATACGATGTGGTGGGTGTTGGGTTCCGAGTTTGCAGGGATTGTGTGGGCTTCTCATCAATAAATAAGACATAGATGACCTGGTATTTCCCAGTTACTGTGCAGGAATAACTTCATGGATTACACTGTACCCATAACTAGGACTGTTACAGCATTGCACTGAAACATCACAGAGAACAAACAAACTTATAGGAAAGAGATGAATGGAGATGAAAGGTTTCCGGACATTTCCCACCTGCAAGTTGGTTTCACAGCTGAAATAATAAAAAAGGAAACAGCTCTAATCACCCAGAGACACCAACATACATCCATAATCACCCAGAGACACCAACCTACATCCATAATCACCCAGAGACACCAACCTACATCCATAATCACCCAGAGACACCAACCTACATCCATAATCACCCAGAGACACCAACCTACATCCATAATCACCCAGAGACACCAACCTACATCCATAATCACCCAGAGACACCAACCTACATCCATAATCACCCAGACACCCACCTACGTCCATAATCACCCAGACACCCACCTACTTCCATAATCACCCAGACACACCAACCTACATCCATAATCACCCAGACACCCACCTACATCCATAATCACCCAGAGACACCCACCAACATCCATAATCACCCAGGGACACCAACCTACATCCACAATCACCTAGACACCCACCTACATCCATAATCACCCAGAGACACCCACCTACATCCATAATCACCCAGGGACACCAACCTACATCCATAATCACCCAGAGACACCAACCTACATCCATAATCACCCAGACACCCACCTACTTCCATAATCACCCAGGCACCCACCTACATCCATAATCACCCAGAGACACCAACCTAAATCCATAATCTCCCGGAGACATCCACCTACATCCATAATCACCTAGAGACACCCATCTACATCCATAATCGCACAAAGACACCCACCTACATCCATAATCACCTAGACACCCATCTACATCCATAATCGCACAAAGACACCCACCTACATCCATAATCACCCAGACACCCACATACATCCATAATCACCCAGAGACACCCACTTACATCCATAATCACCCAGAGACACCCACCTACATCCATAATCACCCAGAGACACCCACCTAAATCCATAATCACCTAGGCACCCACCTACATCTATAATCACCCAGACACCCACCTAAATCCATAATCACCCAAGCACCCACCTACATCCATAATCACCCAGAGACACCAACCTAAATCCATAATCTCCCGAAGACATCCACCTACATCCATAATCACCCAGAGACACCAACCAACATCCATAATCACCCAGAGACACCAACCTAAATCCATAATCACCCAGACACCCACCTACATCCATAATCACCCAGAGACACCCACTTACATCCATAATCACCCAGAGACACCAACCTAAATCCATAATCACCCAGACACCCACCTACATCCATAATCACCAGAGACACCAACCAACATCCATAATAACCCAGAGACACCCACCTAAATCCATAATCACCCAGACACCCACCTGCATCCATAATCACCCAGACACCCACCAACATCCATAATCACCCGGAGACACCCACCTACATCCACAATCTCCAGCTGGATTTTCTCTATCACACTTTATACACAGACTTTAGCCGCCGAACGTAGTGGTGGAGGTAAAACAAATGGCAGGATGTGACAAGTAACGTGTCTAAAGTATAGAAGCACAAAATGAACCGCTGCAGGTCTGTGCAGAATACAGATTTACTTGGTAAATCTCTGCATAAGGAAAATAAATCAACTGTTGTATTGGGAGTTTTACTTGCACATTAGTATCTTACAGTGAATCCCAACTGTATTCTGTGATGTCTTTTCACAAGCAGATTTCAGGTTACACTTAGGCTTAATTGGGACAAGATCTGATATTGACTTGGCTCAGAAGGAAACACAAGGGTATGAATATACAACTCCCTGGCCCAATGCAGACACATGGGAGGGAGGGGGGGATAGAGGAGGACATATTTGGCCTTTTCCTATTCACAATATGATGCATTGTTGAAGAGGTATAAGAAGTGGAAATATGAAGTGTCCGGGGATGTCTCCTTAGAGCCCAGTGCAGTGGTAACCTCAGACACTGTTAGAGCTTAAGAAATCTATGATTTTTAACACAAACTTTTATTTGGCGGGGAGGGGGGTGCAGGAACTGCTCAGGGGGCAGGATACTAGCATTATAGTTTTTCTGGGTGAAATTAGTTTTTCTGGGTGAAATGTTGGGGGGGGGGGAAGGGGTTGGTGGATTAAGGCTCTCACTATTTGTCAGATCACTTGAGGACTGATTAATCTGGTTAACATAAGTCTTGTATAAATAATATTGCCTCTTTTTGTGTTGTTGTAGTGTACTTTTGAAAGCCTTTCATGCCCACTCCAGCCTCTCACCATGGTCACTCCATACAGTACTGTGCACATATGTTAGTCTTGGCTGAGCATTATAACATATGACATTGTAGCTTTCTCCTTTAATAAGCATTGTCCTAATTATGCATCATGTATCTGTAGTGTACGGTGGAAGGTTTTGTTACTTGCTCAGTGGGCATTCCCACAATTCCTGGAACTCAAGGGCTCTGTGCTTTAATTTGAAGTAGTGAGGGTGTCACAGCTTTATAGAACTATTAAGCAACACTATATGTTGTATCATGTTCCTTTTTGGACAGATGATGAGATTAGTTGGCAGTGGTAAGATGTTTTTCATACATAGGATTGAGACCCGGCTTTCCTACAGTAGTTCACACTACACAACTGCATAAAAAAACACAACACACACGCTTTACACCAGCCCAGCAGCAAGAGGATTTAATAAATATACAAAAAGAAAACAAACAGCAAAAACTATGAGGTTTACGTATCAAGGACTGACGGCTGCAAAACTGGGACAAAAATGGGGCAATAAATTCTGCATCAAATTTATCAAAGAAAAGAAAAGATCCACCGTAACTCATGTGGCAGCATTTCTTTTGATGGACAATTTTGTTGGCTCCAGTTTTCGCCTGGTTTTGAAGCTGGGAGACGGATACCTCACCCCTATTGTTGTTCATTACACAAACTCTCAGATGTTAATGCGCACCCATCTTCACCAAAGCGTTATTTTTTCCTTTCATATAAAAACAAAGAGAGAATCTGATTTTTCACACGCGGGGTTTCAGACGGCCCCCAATAAGCGTGGGCCAGTGTGGAGCTGTTGGGTGTCTCTTTTGAAGACTAGAATAAAAAACATTAGCAGCCACACTGTGGCGGTGGTAGAATGCATCGTGGTATGTTTGGATTACCTGTTCTCATTGCAATTTTATCATATGCACTAGCAGCTCTGAGACTGAAACAAGGGGGAGGTGGGGAGGTGAAACCCGAGTATCCAATCCCAAATCCCTTCTCCCCCCACCCAGCTATTACTACCTTAATCCCCTTCTTATCCTTAGCTTCCTCTATTACAATTGATCCATTAACTCTTCCCCCCCTCACAAATATTGCCTTAAATGTGTGTTATTTAAACTAAGAAGAAACAATGTTACATGAAGACTATTAGACTAGCCTTCAACACATTTGATGGTATGGCCCAGATCCACAAACCGGTGCAAAGCTTTAGCACACCTTAGTATACCCCCGTTCATATGAATGGGAGTACCGTCGTGCTAAAGCTTAACACCCTTTTCTGGATCTGGAACCAACTGGGGTGGCAGGGTATTAATCAGTAATGCTCTACGTGTTCTGTAAGAGGCTGGAGCAAAAATATAACAATAATGTAAAAGACTTCAGATAGCCATAAGAGTATTTGAGAATAAAAAAAGGACAATTAAGATTGATCCGATGGGTCAAAATGGTACCGTCCCATCAATTTGTAAAACTCCAATGCATGTATTTAATACTTCCACAGAGGTTTATTAAACAACCAAAACATCAGAGTTTACCGATTTCCTACTAATAGTTTCCCTGCAAATAATAGGACATGTGTCTGGTCAGTATCATTTGCCAAAAGTGTCCAAGTAAGAGGACTTCACCCAGGTGAAGAGTTACTGGTCTTTGGATTGTCAGAACAAGTTTAAATACCAGGTGCAAGTTCCTTGTGACTTTGGAAGTCATATTATCTCTTTGGCAAAGCCACCAAATGCGCAGTTTTACAGTTCTATATATAAATACACCACTGTTAATATATATAATGTGTGGTTGAAACCATTTTTAATGAAATATTAGCACCACAAGGCATAGTAATGCAAACAATCGAATAATATATAACAATGACAAAGCATCGATGTATAAACATGATCCAGACTAACTATTTACTAACTGCCACAAAAAAATAAAGTGATGTGTGATTATCGATTTATAGAGAAGGCAGGAATGCTGGCCATCGCGGTGCGAAAATGGGACCTTTCCGTAAGCTTACTCATTTCAAGAAGATCAACTTTTTAAACATGACAATGTTGAGGTTCTTCACCACTGCGCACATGGTTTCTAACAAAAAGGATGTTTCCCTCGACAAACACAGGCGATGCATTTACTAAACTGCTGCAGTCCCCATCTCCACATGTGGCCAGGAAGAGGTCAGCATGGCAGTAAGAGCGTTCAAATCACACTCTCCCCGTCTGCTTACAATAAACAAGAAACCCTTCTAAAGGGTTACTCACTACTGTTTATTGTGATACTGTGTCCTGGGTGATTCTGTGTATAGTACAACTTGTGCGTGCAGAATTAAACTGCGTGCAAAGATGTTGCACAATAAAGGGTCCGATGCTTAATGAAATCTACTGTACCATATTTCTGGAGTGCTCAGTGGGGACGGAGATATATTGGGGAGAGTCTCTCACAATGTATTTTGTGATACTTCATTTAAAAGAAAATACACTGTTGTTCTTTCTAGTTATTCTTGACATGTTTGTGCAAACCACAGACTTTATACAGTACTTAACATGGCAGAAACACAGAAAACTCTAACTACACCCAGGGTATCAAAAGGGCAGCAATTTCCAGAGAACAAAATGGCAAGGCTCGTATCAGCCACTGAAATTGCACAATCAGCTTTCATTTGCTATACGGAGAAATGATACAATTTAATTGGATGAAAAATAACAACCAAGCCACTAGATCTCATGATTAGTGTACTTTCCTTTGTGTCTAGACGATTTCCTTCCCAGTATTTATAATCTTATAATCTATACAAAACACCATTGTACCAAACTCCCGCACGGTTTGTGGCGTAACTTTTTTGTATGTTTTGCTCCATTTGCAGTA
Source organism: Ascaphus truei (assembly GCF_040206685.1). Lineage (NCBI taxonomy): Eukaryota > Metazoa > Chordata > Amphibia > Anura > Ascaphidae > Ascaphus > Ascaphus truei. The sequence continues at coordinate 54,269,171 of NC_134496.1, read as the reverse complement.
GTTTTAGAAGCGGAGGGGTTTAGGCAGGAGTTATTTCACACTTCTAATAATGGAATACAGTACATCAATGTCTGTGTGTGTGCAGCCATGGATTGTCAATGCTGGGTATGTATCAAGGACAACCCCAAATCAGAAATAGCACCAATCTAATCAAATGCATCAATAATAATGATAAGCTTCTCCCATTTAACACAATAGCTTTTCACATAATGGGGTCTACTGTATGTATCAAGGCAATTTGGGTGCAAAACTGTGGCATTTTTTATTCTGCATCTATGTATCAAAAACAATTTGCTCCAACTTTGCCACCCGGGGTAGACGGCGCGATCTGAGGAGTCTCAGTAGGAGGAGTTACACGGTGCCTGTATTATAATGAGATGTATCACATTCTGCATCTCCATGCGTCATTTTTATCCCCTTTTATTTGCACAAAAAAACCTGTCATATCTGAAGGGGCACATGCCTCAAATTCTGCATGAAATGTAACAAACGGTTCTTACACGCACTGTAAGAAACATACATCTCTTGATACATACACCTCAATGTCTGCTCCATACACACAACCTTTATAATCCACTATAAATGTGACTGTCTTTTTGGAAGAAGAGGACGATAACGTACTTTTAAATGTGGAAACAAAAGATAACCCGGCACCTAAAGTGAGTCCACACACAGATAAATGAATCTGGCCATATAAAATGTCCAGCCTGTGTTTGGACTCACTTAAGGCGCAGGGTTATCTTTTGTTTTCTGCGCTGTGTTTGATTTGATTGGTCGTTGTTTCCTGGCAGCCTATCTTATAGATATAAGATTTGTTGGTATTCACCTTTAGTGTCTAAATTACACGAATTATTCACTATTGCATTAACGCTATTAGCACATTTTCTTTTTTTCACTTTGGTACATTTTAAATGCAACAAGGATTATGGAGACATCCCAAGTAGAAGTGTGAAATTCATTGGAAGCAAAGCATATAATATTCTGACATGAGCTAGAATCGGAAGAGCCTTTGCCTTCGATCATCCCTCCAATAAAGAGCATGGTAAAGATTGTGAAACGTTGCTTCACACCTCATCACTCCCCGCATCACTTATCCAGAGTCTGGTTACCACCGCATTGAAGTCAAAGGCATTTCTATGTCCATCTGCTTATAAAACAACGATATTGTCAACACCAATGATTTTTACATGAAAGTCTAGAAAGTGCCCAAGTCAAACTACTATTAGTCAAATAAAAGATCCTTTTTTTTTTTTATAATCTTGGAAGAAAATGTTATTTACTCCAAAAAATAAATAAAAACATTTGCCAGACAAAGCTTAGAAAAATAAACTCAGATGACAACAATTGTATTCTCTTGTAAAAATATCTACTTAAACATCTGACCCCAACCCCAGCAAAGGCTTTCTAATGGCTGATCATCTGTCTGCTACAGTAAGCATTTGGCTGCAAACTGCTTCATCTGGGATGGTGACATCTTTGCCATTCTAATGAGTGTCAACACAGCTGCCTTTTCTGTCACTCTCTGGGATGTCAACCAATATTCGTGTAAGTCACAAGTAACTTCCTCAATGCATGATAAAAGACTTAAATCACCCTTTTCCATTGAAGCTATTAAGAAGTTGTGTTTGTATGTGTCTATCTATAAATACACATTTATACTTGTTGGTACATGTAAAGATTAGTTCACTCTTACACATATGTCTCTGTATACATATGTGATTTGACTCGCATACAAAGAACGCTGCCTATCATAATTCAGAAATTAAGTTGCCAAATTCATACAGAACTAGCTGTATTAATGTTAATGTATTATATATAAATAACATATTTATATACAATTATATGAATGTTCGTATGTATAAATACTTGGTTATCATAATGTATAGCTCACCGAAAAATCGGAAAATATCGGAAAAAAATAACAAACTATTTATGAACAACATTTTCTACTCAACTTTTATATAACATCCCAAAGCTAGAAATATTTGAAAGTTCAGCTCGTAGAAAAAACACCCCATCAATTTTGTTTTACTTGCGTATGTATAACTTTGCTTGGACAGTAAAAGTCAATAGTTGTATAAAAATATAATTATTGTGTTAAAATGTTCATAACCACATTACACTTTATTAATGTTTCATCCTTCTCTTATTGCACTATTTAAAAAGTATATATTATTGTGTTCAAATTTCATATTTCCATTATTAATTGTTAAAATATAATGATTGCGTTAAAATGTTGCGATTCCTTACCTCACTATACTGAGACTGTGCATTATTTTCCAGGTACAGCATGTTTGCAGTGAGGTGAATCAGAGATGCTGTCCTCTTTTCTGGCTGCAGGATTCTCTGAAACCCCCCCTGTATGAACCCAAAGAGATACGACTCGTGCTAAAAAGACAACAGAAATCATGAAGTTTCTCTACTTCTCTCTCTGTCACATCATTTATTTAAAGCTCTGTTTATATATACACCTGGGTTTAGGCATGAAGGGGAGGAGTGTCTTCCTTACCTGTCCAATCTGTCAAACGTTCCACCTGGGTCCCTGGTGTTAAACTGAGAGAAGCCTCTCCCATCTCATTAGGTAGTTAAAATTCCTCACCACTCTTTACAAAGAGGCAGACAAAAAGGGCTCAGGGGTTTATTCACCTAATGCAGTAGTGGGCAACCTCAGCTCCTAGGAAGGATACAGGCAAGGCCCTCACTGACCCCTAAGGGCAGCCTAAGCCCATCAAACACAGAATCACATGCAAAGTGCTAGGTTTAGCTTCTTCAGAAGAGCTATAAAACAATATGAGCAGCAATCATGGCATATCAGTACCACAGAATCATCCGCATTGGATGCCTACCACCCTGATCTAGTGGGAGATACAATGATGCTGGTAGCACAAGCAAGGCAAATGTTGGATACGATGCAGGAATATGCCAAACGCAATGAATTCATGCTCTTCCCAGCATAGTATGGACACACAGTGTGTGACTGAGCGACATTGCGCTCAATGCTTTCTCATAGTATTCAGATTTGCAGGTCCCCTTGTAGAGTAACAACTAAAATAAAGGTACAAGCCAATGGTGTCGTTAAGATGGACATATGCATCGTTTTTACGGTCAGGTGTAATCTGTTTTTAAAAGCAGGGTAGACTCCTCACTTTGCCCAAATCCGACATGGCATATCAATCGTTCACAGGGTGTCCAAACTCCAAATGTGTGTCAGTACAAACATACACGTAACAAGAAGGAATACCACGATGCAGCTCACAGCACACAATGCTCTATATCCCTCCGAAAATATATGTATATATATGTATGCTGTACACCATAAACACTATATACTCACAGAAAGCACAAGTACAAAGCACTGCTCTGATTATGCATAGTAACGTACAAATAAAGTCATAGGAATTAACCTTCATCAATATTATCAATAACTTAAAAGCTTATTTGTTTTATCATTCACAATTTGTTTCATAGCTAAAGCTGCCAAACTTCCTGGTTTATTCGGGGCAGTCGAAGTTTGCACAGGTCTGTGGAAAATCATAAATTCGTCCAGAATAACTGAAAATGGCATACAAGGCTTTTTATTATCAGCAAGGCAACTGGCTTCACTTTAAATAAATTTCAAAGCATCTTATTCATCAATTGCGATAGTGCTGATCAGGCCACTAGTGCACAGATACTCCCACTGACTTTAATAGCAGTTTCAGTGCGATAGTGGCCAGTTTGACACCATTGCAATTCCATTAATAGCCCACATCTCCAGTATATTGCTGGCTGACGTAAAGTGGATCCAGGCATTTTGTCATTCTTGTTATCGCTCTGATAAAGTAACATCAAAAGTTCATTGATGGATATCATTGGACATACAACACACAGCTTTTGTTAGGGGCTTGGTTGGAGCGAATGCAAAACTTGAGACAGTTGTCGTGATCAGAGCTACAAAGATATTTGCAAAAGCTTCAAGTAGAAATTATTTAAATCAAAAATCCTCCGACATTAAAAACGACTGTCTTATTTCACACTGATGCTGTAAATCGGCATAAAAACTGGAAATAAAGGATGTGAGAATAAAAGATATTATAGCGGTCCTGCAGTGCATAGCTCACAATGCCCAGGGGCCATTAAATCGCGATCCGTGCAATGGTGACCGAATCAGCATCACCTGCCATTAAAAGTAACTATGGCTTCCAGCCAATGTGACAATGCTTCCTGGAATTCTGGAAGTGAACGGGTTAAATCAGGACCATTTGCATTACTGCGGAAATTAGCCACCTTCATACATTATGTTTTGCAAAATGTTACACTGAGCCAGAAGCAATGGGGCTGAAGTAACAGCAAATTCATACCTCAAAAGTCATTAGAAATAAAGGGGAAGTTGTCTGATATTTGGGTTGTCAGAGGAAACCTTTATGTTCTGTAACGGCACGATGTTCAGTTTTGCTAGGGAAACGTCAGACTTTCTTCCCTTACATATTACGTACCTAGAGGTGTTATTTATCCCACTGTTTGCTGCTTGTGACAGGATTCTGTTCTCTCTGTCTGCACGTTGGTGTAAGAACCCCATGTAATGTTGCACCTTTAATACTTTTAAACAAACTCACAAAGCATAGAAAATAACTTGATTATAAAGCACTTTTGCCTTGTTCTCTGCACAAAGTCCTGCATTGCAAAGGCTAGGTACAGCGTACAGCGTACAGCTACGACACGGACTTGCTGGTGAATGTGAATCCAGCCAAAGTGAGCGTTTCCCAAACAGCTACAAAGAATGAGGCTGCGGCAAATAAAAACACCTTAAACATTACGCCCCATGAGTTCCGACATCCTAGTGATTTTTCCATTTTTGTCCTCAAAACAAAACAAAGGTGTAAAGAAAAGACCAAAGCTTGTTCATCTCCAAGTCACCAAGAGATCAGCCACAAAAGCCACTGGATTTATTTGTAGTGAAAAATGAAACTGCATGTCCAACCAGTGGAAAATGCACAGGTCACCAGTGGATACCGGGGACTTCCAGAGCGTGGTAATCAACCAGAAGAAGCGTACTGCACACGCCTGCGGCAGTGAGACGAACAGAAATGACAGAATGTGCAGATCAGCTTTTAGATTGTGAAGTGTAACTCTTTAGGCCGCGCGTAGAGTGCCCGCGACCGCGACGCGTGACGTCACCCGTCGCCGCTAGCAAAAGTTGTATTTTGCTTTGCGGCGGCGTCGCGGGCGACCAGGCCATTGATTGGTTCAGGAGCTGTCACATGAGGCGACAGCCCCTGAAAAATCAAATATTCCCATCTGCAAAAAATCGCGTTGCCCCTTCACGCTTACTATAAGCGCACGCGGCGCGACAATGCATTTGTTTTCGGGCGACGTCGCGTCGCCAGAACTATAAGCGCGGCCTTAGAGTGTGTAAACCAATGTGTACAATGTCACCACAAGCAGTGGCCGAGGCGCCTTAAAAAGTGATCGTGTGCATGAACAAGAACATTTTAACTGGGGGCGCAGCTGTATTTCAGCTTAGAAAGGAGTTTGCCATTTTTAAATACGTTTTCCTTTCAAAAGAAAGTGGTTCTTTGAGTAGTGGTGTGGTCCCATCCCATTGCGACCCCTGACCACACTTTTACCAGCAGTTACTGATCCCTCTACATAATAAGCTAGGACTCTTCATCTAGTTCTTCATGGGGGCAGCTCACAAAACATTTAGGAGTAGAGGGGTCACATGCTTATTGCAAGGTAATAATATTACATACATTTAAAGCAGGAGTTCAAGTTTCTGCCCCCCCCCCCCCTCCTTTTAATATGTGCATCAATACAATCCACACAATGATAAGTAATTAGCTAAATTGCCGATTGATCTGTTTTCCTGTGATTGAGCTGTGAAATTCGGGTCGGGGGTTCACTAAATGGCTGTCAGTGCAGCAGAAGAGGAGCAGAGGCAAAGTTCAGTGGGGAAGATCATGTGACCAGGCAGTCACTAGATACAATTGGTGCACTGCTAGAAAGAGAGGGGGCTCAAAAATGGGGTGTGCCAGAGCCTGTTTCAGAAGAGGAAGGGAATGTGACTTTGTAAATGGTTGCTATAGAAACAAAAATGCTTATTACATTATAATACATTATAAATGTCATTTAGAGTTGTTTAAAGAAAATAAAAAATGCTACAAGTATTTTCTCATAGTATAGGACTGATTTGTTTAAAAAAACATGTAGGATATTGCTTGTCCTCAGCTTTAATAGACATATATTACTATATTTCAATATTTTGCAAGCGTTTATAGCATCTGTACCATATATAGTTAAATTACCTTATAGAAGCAATCCATGCAATATCCTACATGTGTTTTTTTAAATAAATCAGTTCTGTAGTATTAGATAATACTCACTACATAAATATTGTTTTTAAATTCAACTTAATGCAATTTTTAATTAGTTTGAATATACTGAGCATCCTTTGATTTCTATAGCAGGTTTGAGCACACCTCCCCAGGGATAATGTGTTGCCGATGTTCCCAGCAGTCTGAGCTGCAAACTAACAATAGATAATGTTACTTTAGTAATATCAGGATACATTGTAGCTGTTGAGTTACACTGATTGAAGGATTGATTGAAACTGAAAGGCAGCCATTTAGTGAACCCTGGGAGGCAGGGTCTTTGCTGATCGATCACGGGAGAACAAATCGATCGGCAGCTTAGGTAATTAATTTTCAATAAAAGGAAACAAAGGCTGAATATATTAAAACATTTATAATTAAGCGTCGCGCGGTTTGCTTGTTTAACTTACACGTGAGCTTCCCTCTGAAAATCTGCAATTACCAACCTAAGCAATTAGGAGAGTCTGAGGGCCACATCGGAGCCCAAGCCGCCCGTTGAAGGGCCCCTGTATAAGCCCTAAGCACATAGGGTTATGAATTACTAAGAGCCCGGCACAGACTTCTAATAGGAAATTCTCTCGGCTGCCTCTATGTTTTGTTTAATTCTTTGATGGAACTACAGTACATAAATAATAAAGATCTACCTCGTGCAGCGTTGAATAGTAAATGTTTTAAGGAAAACACCAGTTTTTGCAGGCTGCGATACCTCTTATTTGGTCAAAATGAATGATCTTCATTCATGTATGTAGCGCACTTTCCCCCACCCCCTGGGAGATGTGTGGCTACGGTGTGTGGATGTGGTGCAATACCTGATGGTGCACGGGAGATCTGAGCCTCCGCTACTGGGAACCTGGGGTGCACCTGAGTGATGCTCGGTAGCGCCTCCACCTGTACGGGATTCTATAGTGTAGAATGACCCGTCACAGGACACATATAAACAGTACACAATGGTAAAGCAGAACAGTTTTACTAATGACATGAGAATAATTGTACACCACATATAATAGTGCCACAACTGTAACACTGGCCTCGCAGGGCCGTAACCTAACACCGTGTCCATACCCCGGTGGCGTTTACCCCAATATACTGAGGTGCTTCTGGCACCGAACCGTCCCCCAAAGATCCAACCCACCCAAATGTGTGAGACAGCGCTGCCACACTAAAGTGTTGAGTTGGTGCACTGGTGAGTTGGGTACCTGCCGGGTACCCACCCGGGCGCGCAGATGGTAACTATGGGCTCCATGGATCCGGAGTGAGGAACCACAACGCCTCACCCTCTACGTTGGGTGGTGTCCCGCCTGGACGTGTCACCATGAAGAATGTCTTTTGCTGTAGGTGGTGGTCCGGTCCCAGACCACCTAACGCCAGTGCGCATGTCTGTGTCCCTATCTCTGGTGCTACAAGGGCAGTGTCCCTAACTACTGGGCCTGTCCCTGAAGCAACCACAAGCTGAAAGGAGAGTCGGGGCCTAGCTGGAGCCTAACAAGGGATATCTGGCCTAGTGCAGGTGCCACAGACACCTGCACACACAACCTACCCCTTCCTTGTCCCAGCTCCGACTGGCGTGGTCTTGAAAGCACCAAATAGGAATGATACATTATATATATATATATATTTATATATATATATCTCAATCTCCTGCTATGTGCTTCCATTGGCTTTGCAACAGCTCATGTCTATCAGCCCCTGGGGTTGCTGGGGATTGTAGTTCCCCTTCGTGGCCTGTCCCTTTAATGGCCGCTTCTCTGGGATCCTCTGTGCATGCGCTAAGCTCCCTAATGGCCACCGCACATCTGAGCCAATCTGCGCATGCGCGCAATTCAAGATGGCGGCCCCCGCCAGCCGGATGCATCGAGAAGCTCCCGGCGACCGTCTCGCCTCTCCAGCTGCCACCGCAATCTCCGCAACACCCGTCCTTGCCTCCACTGTAAAGCGCGATCCCGCCGTGGGAGAGTGACCAGTGGGACCCACGCTATATATACAGTGCACATATATCTCCTTTTCAAATAAGTCTGTGTACATTTATATATATATGAAGGGCGACCCTCTTGGTTCATTGAACTGTAAGAAACCTACACCCCTCCTTGGGGCGTAGCTATCCCGGGCAGCCCAAGCTCTTGGGGGGCCCGCTGACAGGGGCGGAGAGCCGGGACATTTGGCCCAGCTATGTATCCGACCAGCCAGCCATAACTTAGCAGTGACTTAGCTTCAGTCAGTGCTCACAGCACAACATCAAAGCTGGATCGGGAGCTGTGAGCGGTGGTGGGGGGGGGGCGCGTTTCAGGGGGCCGGCGAGGGGGGGGGGTTGCAGAGAGAGCAGGCAGCAGAGGCTGGGGGTGGAGAGAGTGCAAAAGGTATTATCAGCCTGAGGATCTTCTGGCCTTGGCTTCGGGAGGTGACACTGAAAAACAATGAAGGTTTCGGAGGAACTATTAATGGTACGCACTAAAAGATGGAGAAAAAGTTCTTAATCGAGTTTAGAAAAGGAAAAAATGTCAGCCCTCGGGGGAAAGGTGTGTGAGCCAGGGAAGAAAGAGCAGCATTCTTTTACAAACAAAAGCTGCAGTGACAGAAAATATAAAGTAACTGAATGTGTCCAACAGCAAAATGACTGGAGAGGTCCACTTGGCATTTTATTAGTATTAATTATTCCCAAACTAGAAGTGATTACAAGAGAGCACATGGCACAGAGCTTACACATGGGGACCGTGCGGAGGTACAAAGATGGTAAAAGTGCCACTGCGGTTTTATTGACAGGCCATTTCTTTTCAAATAAGGATTATCCAGACTGTACAGACCACACAGCCAGTGTTCTTATTGAAACTGTTCCTTAGTGATAATGGAATAATGAGTAATACTCCCATGATTCAAGCATGCTACTGCCCAGGAACATCACGGAAACTGCCACAGACACTACATCCGCCGGAGGGGTTAGCAGCTGTGGTATACAATAAAGATTAGATAGCTGTTTCCCGCTTTCCAGTAATAGCGCCCAGATTTAGCACACGGACGCCTCCTTTCATTTTTAATTTATTTTAATAATTTTGGTTCATTGTTTACCTCACTATAATTATATTGTAATTTATGTGTTAATATATGTTGATTTTAACTAGATAGGGGTGTCTCTAGTGCGACACCATAGGGAGATTTTTCTACTTCTGTTCACAATACTACATTTCTGTTGCATTAGAAGCACATAAAAAAAAAGTTAGTACATAGGCGCCCACACGTGCAATATGATTGGTGGTTTCTATTGCGTCACTCTAACTACAAAAATTCCGCTCAGACTGTACGCCCGCCCCACATGGAAGGGGATGTATCAGTATCAGCCCCACATGGAAGGGGGTGTATAAGTATCAGCCCCACATGGAAGGGGGTGTATAAGTATCAGCCCCACATGGAAGGGGGTGTATAAGTATCAGCCCCACATGGAAGGGGGTGTATCAGTATCAGCCCCACATGGAAGGGGGTGTATAAATATCAGCCCCACATGGAAGGGGGTGTATAAGTATCAGCCCCACATGGAAGGGGGTGTATAAGTATCAGCCCCACATGGAAGGGGGTGTATCAGTATCAGCCCCACATGGAAGGGGATGTATAAGTATCAGCCCCACATGGAAGGGGGTGTAGTATCAGCCCCACATGGAAGGGGGTGTATCAGTATCAGCCCCACATGGAAGGGGGTGTATAAGTATCAGCCCCACATGGAAGGGGGTGTTTCAGTATCAGCCCCACATGGAAGGGGATGTATAAGTATCAGCCCCACATGGAAGGGGGTGTATAAGTATCAGCCCCACATGGAAGGGGGTGTATAAGTATCAGCCCCACATGGAAGGGGGTGTTTCAGTATCAGCCCCACATGGAAGGGGGTGTTTCAGTATCAGCCCCTCATGGAAGGGGGTGTATAAGTATCAGCCCCACATGGAAGGGGGTGTATCAGTATCAGCCCCACATGGAAGGGGATGTATAAGTATCAGCCCCACATGGAAGGGCGTGTATCAGTATCAGCCCCACATGGAAGGGGATGTATCAGTATCAGCCCCACATGGAAGGGGGTGTTTCAGTATCAGCCCCACATGGAAGGGGTGTATCAGTATCAGCCCCACATGGAAGGGGGTGTATCAGTATCAGCCCCACATGGAAGGGGTGTATCAGTATCAGCCCCACATGGAAGGGAATGTATCAGTATCAGCCCCACATGGAAGGGGGTGTATAAGTATCAGCCCCACATGGAAGGGGGTGTATTAGTATCAGCCCCACATGGAAGGGGGTGTATTAGTATCAGCCCCACATGGAAGGGGTGTATCAGTATCAGCCCCACATGGAAGGGGATGTATCAGTATTAGCCCCACATGAAAGGGGATGTATCAGTATCAGCCCCACATGGAAGGGGATGTATCAGTATCAGCCCCACATGGAAGGGGGTGTATCAGTATCAGCCACACATGGAAGGGGATGTATCAGTATCAGCCCCACATGGAAGGGGATGTATCAGTATCAGCCCCACATGCAAGGGGGTGTATCAGTATCAGCCCCACATGGAAGGGGGTGTATCAGTATCAGCCCCACATGGAAGGGGGTGTATCAGTATCAGCCCCACATGGAAGGGGGTGTATCAGTATCAGCCCCACATGGAAGGGGGTGTATCAGTATCAGCCCCACATGGAAGGGGGTGTATCAGTATCAGCCCCACATGGAAGGGGATGTATCAGTATCAGCCCCACATGGAAGGGGATGTATCAGTATCAGCCCCACATGGAAGGGGGTGTATCAGTATCAGCCCCACATGGAAGGGGTTGTATCAGTATCAGCCCCACATGGAAGGGGATGTATCAGTATCAGCCCCACATGGAAGGGGGTGTATCAGTATCAGCCCCACATGGAAGGGGATGTATCAGTATCAGCCCCACATGGAAGGGGGTGTTTCAGTATCAACCCCACATGGAAGGGGGTGTATCAGTATCAGCCCCACATGGAAGGGGGTGTATCAGTATCAGCCCCACATGGAAGGGGGTGTATCAGTATCAGCCCCACATGGAAGGGGGTGTATCAGTATCAGCCCCACATGGAAGGGGGTGTATCAGTATCAGCCCCACATGGAAGGGGATGTATCAGTATCAGCCCCACATGGAAGGGGGTGTATCAGTATCAACCCCACATGGAAGGGGATGTATCAGTATCAGCCCCACATGGAGGGGTGTATAAGTATCAGCCCCACATGAAGGGGGTGTATCAGTATCAGCCCCACATGGAAGGGTGTGTTTCAGTATCAGCCCCACATGGAAGGGGGTGTATAAATATCAGCCCCACATGGAAGGGGGTGTATCAGTATCAGCCCCACATGGAAGGGGGTGTATAAATATCAGCCCCACATGGAAGGGTGTGTATCAGTATCAGCCCCACATGGAAGGGGGTGTATCAGTATCAGCCCCACATGGAAGGGGATGTATAAATATCAGCCCCACATGGAAGGGGATGTATCAGTATCAGCCCCACATGGAAGGGGGTGTATCAGTATCAGCCCCACATGGAAGGGGGTGTATCAGTATCAGCCCCACATGGAAGGGGGTGTATCAGTATCAGCCCCACATGGAAGGGGATGTATCAGTATCAGCCCCACATGGAAGGGGATGTATAAGTATCAGCCCCACATGGAAGGGGGTGTATCAGTATCAGCCCCACATGGAAGGGGATGTATCAGTATCAGCCCCACATGGAAGGGGATGTTTGTGTGTCAGCCCCACATGGAAGGGGGTGTATCAGTATCAGCCCCACATGGAAGGGGATGTATCAGTATCAGCACCACATGGAAGGGGATGTATCAGTATCAGCCCCAAATGGAAGGGGATGTATCAGTATCAGCCCCACATGGAAGGGGATGTATCAGTATCAGCACCACATGGAAGGGGGTGTATCAGTATCAGCCCCACATGGAAGGTGATGTATCAGTATCAGCCCCACATGGAAGGGGGTGTATCAGTATCAGCCCCACATGGAAGGGGGTGTATCAGTATCAGCCCCACATGGAAGGGGGTGTATAAGTATCAGCCCCACATGGAAGGGGGTGTATCAGTATCAGCCCCACATGGAAGGGGATGTATCAGTATCAGCCCCACATGGAAGGGGGTGTATCTGTATCAGCCCCACATGGAAGGGAATGTTTGTGTGTCAGCCCCACATGGAAGGGGGTGTATCAGTATCCGCCCAACATGGAGGGGGGTGTATCAGTATCCGCCCCACATGGAGGGGTGTATAAGTATCAGCCCCACATGGAAGGGAATGTATCAGTATCAGCCCCACATGGAAGGGGGTGTATCAGTATCAGCCCCACATGGAAGGGGGTGTATCAGTATCAGCCCCACATGGAAGGGGGTGTATCAGTATCAGCCCCACATGGAAGGGGGTGTATCAGTATCAGCCCCACATGGAAGGGGGTGTATCAGTATCAGCCCCACATGGAAGGGGGTGTATCAGTATCAGCCCCACATGGAAGGGGGTGTATCAGTATCAGCCCCACATGGAAGGGGGTGTATAAATATCAGCCCCACATACAAAAAGTAATACACAGAGAGATTATTACATGCTCCAGAATAGACAAGAAAGTCACCTGTCACATGGCCTCCAAGTTGAATATTTGATCCAAGTTGAATGTTTGACCCAAAACAACATTTATTTTACATAGCAAAGGCCCATGTTTCACCTCTGCGACCTGATGAGGGCCATTAGTGGCTCTTTGTTATGTAAAATAAATGTCATTTTGGATCACATATTCCACTTGGAGACCTCGAGATTTATCAACAATTACATTATCTTATTGCCATGCCCAGTGTATTTAAAATGGTTTGTACTATAAGATAAAGCAGTGTATACACATTTATTATTATGATTTATAAGGCTATAGCATATTGTGCAGCTCGGTACAGAGATGTGAAAGATATAATAATACAGCATACTATGTAATTGAAACAATATATATTGAATATAAATATGATAATACAATATACACATATTGACTACAGGGAGGAGCCACCTCGCCTTCCGTAAGTCTGTACAGCCTGCCTGAGCCTCACACTCTGTAATAATGCAACGGGAAGAGACACACTGTGTGCAATATACAAATACAATACAAGTGCCACAGTGTTTAGCTTGAACAGAATGGTTTCAAGGCTCCATCCAGCACTAAAGGGGTTAAATGTAGCTTCTGTAAGGACAAGCAAAGCAGTTTTCTTTATTGTAGCCTTAGGATATAGCTGTGATTTCCCCCTAATCCTCCAACTACTCAACCCCTGCCCTACCCAGAAAGAAGTGTGCCAGCAGCAGGGAATGTCACAATAGGCCTGCCCCTTGACCCTGTGCAAACAGCTGCACAAGCTGCCTCTTTCAGCGGGCATAGCACTTGCCTTGTATCTTTGCAGGCTGGCTTCAGGCCTAATTAGAGAGTTAATGATGTGCATGTTACAGATAACAGAAAGACCAGAGAAGAAAAGAGTGAAAACCTGAAGCTGGTCACTTTTCTTATCTGATTTACAAGCTTTCTTTACAATAGACATGGAGCCCCGCCCAGCCCCTGCTATACGGAGCCTTCCATCAGCAAGGCGCTGGGCACGCTATGAAAGGTCCTGAAAGTGTAGGCTGCACTCACCGTGCAGGTACATTATTAAAGAGGCAGTGCCTGTGTGTGTTTATTTATAAATATCATACACATTTTAAGTTATGGTGGGTGAAAAAGGCGACAAAAAACCTCCACCGTTAGCATACAGCCAATAAAGAATATCACTTGTGAGCACATTCACATGTCTTAGACAGGTCTGCAGCCCTGCCTTTCACCATTATCACCTAGCGTACAGTGCTTCCACTGCAGCAAGGGATTCTGGGAAATTACATGCAAATGACACATGATGTGTCACCTTTTGCCTGAAATCTATTTTAACATGGAGCCCTTATAAGCAAATGCTCTGTTTTTCACACAGCTTTTAAGCACATCATGGGATTAGATGCAAAGCCAGTCCAACCACTCACAGACAGCTGTTTTGACCTTTATGGGTGTCATCGGTGTGAGGTTGGTTGTACTGGCTTTGCAATTTTCAAGGCTGGGTAGTTTAACCATACACATTTTAAGTTATATTCTTTATTGACAATATGCCAACGGGGGAGGTTTTTTCTCGCCTTTTTCAACCACCATAACTTAAAATGTGCATGGAAACCCTACCCAGCCTTGAAAATTGCCGAGCCTCTTTTCTTCATCTATTCTCTCACACTTTCTAATCAGGGATAAGCAGGGAGACACCGAATCTCAAAGCAAAAATAGAAAGCGAACATAGAGGTAAAAAACATCCACGAACAAGGGAAATATCCCCAACCCTACCAGTAAGCAAACATCTGGCTCTTTATATATGAGAAATATGATGTAACAGTAATGGAAATACAGTAATGTCTCCAACTTGCTTAAACCTAAAAAAACAATTAAAAAAAAGTTGAAATAAAAAAAGAAAATTGCAGAGCCAGTACAACCACTGGTGAGACCCATAAAGGTCGAAAGTGTGGATTTTTTGGATCTGCGCATCAATCTAGATCAGGATGCAAGGATCTATACAGAGATACATAGAAAGGACACTGCGACCTATGCTGTCCTTCACGCTGCCCACCCATTCCATCCGATTAGGGGAGAGTTCCTCAGAACAGGGGAGCGCAAACTTTTAATGCTGCGCCCCCACCTGCCTGCTCTGCCGGTCGACCCCGTCCTTACCTCACGCGGGGTCGTGTGATGTCACGTGACCCACTGCGTCATTTGACCCGTGACGTGACATGACTCCGCGGCGTTGTCATACTCACGCGTCCAGAAGCCGTCTGAACCTGGGTAAGTAGAGGTTCGCAGAAACCTCACGCGGTGCCCCGGCATTTAATTGAATTGCCTTGGGGAAGAGCGCGGGACCTCTGCAACTGCCCGCGCCCCCCCCCCCCCCAGACAAATGTCCTGTCCTCCCCTGGGGGTGCGCCCCCAGTTTGCGCAAAGCTGCCTCAGACTGAAGAGAAACTGCTCCTCTAATTAACAGATTAACAGAAAAGATTAACAGAAATGGTGTCTCGTTTCCAGGCCCGTGGTTACAGTAATGCCATTATTAAGAGGGACAGGGGGATCTAGAACACGTGATTCCCTTTTTATGACAAAAAAGGAGGACAAGACTACAGAAAATAAAACAATACGATTTATTGGTACTGTACTTATCATCGAAATTGGTTTAAGTACAGACAGGCACTTCAAAAACATTGGCATGTACTATTAAGTCCGGTTATAACGTGGTCTCATTTTTTTAGATCCTACGTCATGTGGGACGCGGGGTATAAATGTACCCGCTTGTCACTCTATCACCAAGCCCCCCGAAGAAGCGGGACAGGCGAAACGTGCGTCGGGGCTATTTGTCTGTACTCTCATGTTGTTCCCCACTTCATCAAGAGATGACCTCATATTCGTCTGGCCGGACCGATGGCTGCGTGCACAAACGCAGTATTTCCATACAGCAAGCATCACTAACAGCTCCTCAAGCTCCAGGATTGTCTGCGGCTAAGTGTCACTGACCCTGATTTCCAATGAGTATACCTCCCCTTACAATTGGGACCTTATCACCATATATACCTATGTGGTATGGGGAGACAGTTTGAACTGGCCTTCCTTTATCAGCAGGGCTACACCCTAGAAGGGCATTTTCGTGCTGTTTCAGTGTATCTGTACTTTGCCAGTTTGAGTGCTGCTATTTATATCCCTCTTGTGCCTATTTTTTGTGCAGTAGAATCAATTTATGCTTTGTATATGTTAGGTGTTGTTCTATTTCATCATGACCATAATTGGACCGGCCGCTCTGTAAGGTATGAGGCTGATTACATGTCTTATCTCCCTAAGGGATTTTTTCAATACATTTAAGATGATATATTCTTCACCTACTTTACATTAGCCATTAGGTTTCTATATATAATTGTTTCAACACATATATTATATACCAGAGTGCTATTGTGGGTCTCCCCCCCCCCCCCCTCTCTCCCCCCCCCTCTCTCTCTCTCTCTCTCTCTCTCTCTCTCTCTCTCTCTCTCTCTCTCTCTCTCTCTCTCTCTCTCTCTCTCTCTCTCTCTCTCTCTCTCTCTTTCTCTCTCTCTCTCTCTCTCTCTCTATATATATATATATATGGAGAGAGGGAGAGACCGATCCACAATAGCACTCTGGTATATAATATATGTGTTGAAACAATTATATATAGAAACCTAATGGCTAATGTAAAGTAGGTGAAGAATATATCATCTTAAATGTATATATATATATATATATATATAATACATATACACACACACACACACACACACACACACATATATATATATATATATATATATATATATATATATATATATATATAAAATCAAAAACGAATAGACAATACCGTTCTGTGGCTAACTAAATGCTTTTATTTGTGCGAGCTTTCGAGATACACTGATCTCTTCTTCCGGCGGTGTTACACCAGAAGAAGAGATCAGTGTTAACACCACAGGAAGAAGAGATCAGTGTAACATCAGTGTAACATCGCCGGAAGAAGAGATCAGTGTATCTCGAAAGCTCGCACAAATAAAAGCATTTCTGGTGCAGTATTCCTAGATTTTGCAAAGGCTTTTGACACAGTTGATCATGTTATCCTGCTTAACAAACTCCAGAGATCTGGAATAGGGAAACATGCTTTAAAATGGTTTCAGTCCTACCTATAAGGAAGATCCCAACATGTGTCCATCTCTGGCTCTAACTCTAACCCCCTGGATATCACCTGTGGTGTCCCGCAAGGCTCTGTTCTGGGGCCCCTACTCTTCTCAGTGTTCATTAATGATCTTCCCACAGCTTGTCAGGAAGCCTCAATACACATGACTTTTTGAGACTCGAAAACTGGATTTCCCAAAACAAACTGTTTTTAAACACTGACAAGACTGTAACAATGGTATTTGGGACCAAAACTAAATTTGTAAAGCTTCCAGTGACTGAGCTCCAGATTAGAACCAACGCCCACACCACCCTAACTCCTGTCACTAGTTTTAAATACCTGGGCTTATGGTTTGACTCCCACTTAACATTTGGGATGCACATTGATACCCTGACAACCAAGACCTATGCCAAACTAGGGGTACTTTACAGGAACAAATCCTCCCTAAGTCTCCTGGTCAGAAAGCGTATTGCACAGCAGATGCTAATGCCAATTATTGACTATGGAGACATAGTATATGGCTCGGCTCCTCAAACCCACCTTAGCAAACTTGACACCCTCTACAATTCAATTTGTCGTTTTGTTCTCCAATGCAACTATAACACACATCACTGCGAAATGCTCAAAGAACTAGATTGGTCATCACTAGAGTCTAGGCGCAAAGTTCACCTTTCCTGTCTTACCTTTAAATTCTTCATGGGCAAGCTACCCAGCTACCTGAACAAGCTCCTCACCCCTACCACATACAGCACCTATCACCTGAGATCAGACTCCAAAAGACTATTCATGGTCCCAAGGCTCAACAAAGTATCCGGACGTTCCTCCTTCTCCTTCCGTGCAACCCAAATCTGGAACAACCTACCAGAGACTCTCATATCCACCACCAGCTTAAGTTCTTTCAAATCTAAGGCTGTCTCACACTTTAATCTGGTCTGTAACTGTTTCATACGCTCATAATATATATTTTCTTTAACTGTGCACGCAATGTCTCTTTATATAATGTATACCCTGTTCATTTATGTAACTGTACTTGTAACCATGTATTATTTGTTTTACTCTGTGCCCAGGACATACTTGAAAACGAGAGGTAACTCTCAATGTATTACTTCCTGGTAAAATATTTTATAAATAAATAAATAAATAAAATAAATTTCGTTGGCCACAGAACGGTATTGTCTATTTGTTTTTGATTATTAAGCTCGGCTAACACGGTACAGATACCTCTACATACATACATATATATATTTCCAAGTGATATCAAAGGACCAAGACGATGACCAAAAGTAAGATGGAAGGAATAAATTAGAAGAATAACGTGAAGAAGAGAGGGTTGCAAAACGCAGGACCTGGAAGATCATTGGGGAGCCCTTCATCCAGCAGTGGGGAGACCAGTGCTGAAGATGACATACATACATACACATACACATATATATATATATATACACACACACACACACACACACACACACACACACACACACACACACGTTATACCCACATACACACACACACTTTGAAAAAGGCTCAAAAGAGAATTGAAACGTCAAACTATTTTCATTATATGTTGGAGTGCCAATTCATGTTGCTGTATAAAAATATAATTAAAAAGAAGACAAAAACCATCAAAATCAGGAACCTCCAGAAGAACAGCAGAGAAAATTGATTCAGCTTGCGCAAAATGCATAGGGACAATTTAACAAAAGATCATGAAGAATTTATGAAGATTGTAGGTGAACGCTCAGAAAAAAAACTGGAGACATTGCTAACAAAAAACAGGATAAGGAAATATCTGATGTGACAAAACAATGAATGAGGAGACAACAAGAAATTAAGCAATTCCAAGCTGCAAGAATAAGAATTGAACATACCGCACAACTGAAGATGTAAGAACATGTGACTGTGATATGGTGAGGAAGACTATTGAAGATAAAAGCTTAAACAAGACAAAACAGCGACTTCTGGTTGGGAAGAAGCCAATCATTGTACTCAAACAAGACAATGGATCAACAATAAAAGACTGTGCACTTATCATAGAGATTTGAGGACTTCTCCTGAAATTGCACAAGAACACAGATAACACAGGGTATAATCCCGGAGAGGACAAGCGATTTCCAGAAGAAGTGGCAAAAGCAATAAAATCCATGAAGACTGGAAAGGCTCCCTGCGAAGACAAAATTACAACTGAAATCTTGAAAGAAGCTGCGGAAGAAGAAAAAATCCTTGCAAAACTCTTTACATGCGACTGTAAGAACAGGAAATTTCCAGAGCAATGGAGTAATGCGATAGTTATCCTCATCCACAAGAAAGGAGACAAAGGAGACCTCAAGAACTGCAGACCAATCAGCTTACTTCCAATCACTTACAATATTTTTATGACGATACTAATCAGCTACAACAGCCCTAGACGTTTCCCAGCCTAGAGAACAAGCGGGATTTCGCAGTAAATACAACGCAACGGACCACATCCAAATTGTATAAGAAGTGATTTCCCGACGTATTGAATACGATCTGCCACTCATGTTAGGATTACATGAGGATACTAACAAGGTAAGACTCACCACAGGAGTGCGGCCGGGAAACACCGTGTCACCAAAGCTTTACACTGCAATACTTGAAGAGCTGTTCAAAACATTAGATTGGAAAGAAAAGGACAACAAAATCAACCGTGAATATTTCATTCATCTACGATTTGCAGGTGACATTGTTATTTTTGCCACAAGTCTGGAAGACCTCCAGCAATAAATTGAAGCGATGTTCAACAAACGTGTCAAGTCTGCAAAGATTCAAATATATGGTATAGAACCAGAAGTCAAAGACTACCTCGGCAGGCAAATAACAATGGATGGGAACATTTTCAATTAAATCGATAGGAGAATGAAGATGGGATGGAGCTATTTGGAAAAAACAAGATTATATTTCAAGGGAATCTTCCACTGTGCTTTAAGAAGAAAGTTTTCAATCAGTGTAGTTTGCCAGTGCTCACGTATAGATGTGAAACTTGGACCCTAAATGGGAAGATATTCAGAAGCTTCAAACAACGCAAAGTAGTATGGAGAGAAGTTTACTTGGTGTTACCTGAAGAGGCAGGAAAAAGGGAGAAGACATTGAAATGGCAGTGGGACAGACATATCGCAAGAAATTACCATCGTTGGTCAAAGATGGTACACGACTGGATTCCAAGAGAAATAAAAAGACCAAGTCTACAACCAAAAGAAAGATGGGAGGATAAAATCAGAAAATGTGTCGGAGCAACGTAGAGAAGAGAGGCTGCAATCGCTGTAGCTGGGAGATCAATGAGGAGCAGTGGATGAACAAGGACTGAAGATCAAGATTGTATATATATTTTAAGTTATGGTGGGTGACAAAAGGCAACAAAAAACCTCCACCGTTGGCATATAACCAATAAGGAATATCACTTGTGAGCACATTCACATGTCTTAGACAGGTCTGCAACCCTGCCTTTCAACCATTATCACCTAGCATACAGTGCTCCCACTGCAGCAAGGGATTCTGGGAAATGACATGCAAATTAGCACATAATGTGTCACCTGGAAAATCCGCCCCATGTGAATGGATTTTCCAGGCAAAAGGTGACACATTGATTGCTCATTTGCATGTCATTTCCCAGAATCCCTTGCTGCAGTGGGAGCACTGTATGCTAGGTGATAATGGTTGAAAGGCAGGGTTGCAGATCTGTCTAAGACATATGAATGATGTCATAACTGATATATATATATATATATATATATATATAAAATCTTGATCTTCACACCTGGCTTCATTTTTGTTAAATAAATCATGACACGGTGTAATATGTCATGTGTTGTTGTTCATCTGAGGTTGTATTTA
Organism: Ascaphus truei; assembly: GCF_040206685.1. NCBI lineage: Eukaryota > Metazoa > Chordata > Amphibia > Anura > Ascaphidae > Ascaphus > Ascaphus truei. The sequence continues at coordinate 54,248,236 of NC_134496.1, read as the reverse complement.
CCTAATTTTTAGACCTGCTAAGGAACTAAGGTTTCACACAACTGTATATATATATATATATATATATATATATATATATATATATATAGCAGTTTGAAAGAACCACAAGCACTCCGTCCGAATCAACAAAATACTGGGTGCAAATCCTATAAAATAATTTAGGTAATACGATACCGCATCAAGATGAAATATCAGAGGCAGCACTCCAAATGGTAATTAAAATATTGTATTGAATCAACAAGACATCATTCCAATGTTTCGGTCCTCAAACGGGACCTTTATCAAGGTGATGTTTGAGGACCGAAACATTGGAATGATGTCTTGTTGATTCAATACAATATTTTGATTACCATTTGGAGTGCTGCTTCTGATATTTCATCTTGATGCGGTATCGTATTGCCTATATATATATATACATATATATATACAGGCATACCCCACATTAACGTACGCAATGGGACTGGAGCATGTATGTAAAGCGAAAATGTACTTAAAGTGAAGCACTGCCTTTTTTCCACTTATCGATGCATGTACTGTACTGCAATCGTCATATACGTGCATAACTGATGTAAATAACGCATGTGTAACAGGCTCTATAGTCTCCCCGCTTGCGCACAGCTTCGGTACAGGTAGGGAGCCGGTATTGCTGTTCAGGACGTGCTGACTGGCGCATGCGTGAGCTACCGTTTGCCTATTGAGCGAGATGTACTTACTCGCGAGTGTACTTAAAGTGAGTGTACTTAAACCGGGGTATGCCTGTATACACACACACGTGTCTATACAAACCTATATATATCTATATATATCTATATAGATATATATATATATATACACACACACACACATATATAAACACACACACACGTACGTATATATATACATAAATTTAATTTATGGGTAAACTATAATGAATAATCCAGCTTTAAAACACAGAAATATGCCAGACAAAAGCCTCGCGTTTCGCTCAATTAGTAAAACCTTTCTGAGCGATTTGATAAATCACTAAATGGACTTTCTTGTTTCTCTGTAAGATAAATGGCTCCTGTGGCCTTAATTATATGTTAATTACAGTATATGCTTATATAATATATGATTATTTAGTTGTTCTTAAACGGACACCGCAAAGTGAATTACAGCTTACACCCAGTATATGTAGGCTGCAGACAATAGTGTGCACGACACTGTTATGATGGGGACATTGCAAAGCAGTAATTAGTTGTGGTCATCTTTAATGAGCCCTGCAAATAATAATTTACATTATTTTTTCTTCAAAATAAATCATATTCTTATTAGGCTTATAAGAATGATTATATTAATCCTTGCAGTTGGGGCATACGCTACTCAATGCTGTGTGGGCCCTACACAACTCTTACACAACTCTACACAACTGAACTTTGCACGGAGCCCACAGGTCCGTATAGATACTGTGCATGAGTACGTCTTTTTTTAGATAAATGTGAAGCTTTCACACAGCACAAATAAAAGGCATCACCGCCTGCAAATTACCTATAAACATTTGGGACAGCTTCAGATTTTTCATTGTTTCCCAAATTGGCAAAACTGTCAAAAAAAAATGGTCCGTTTCTCTCTTTCATCTTTCCTTGAACTGTAAGTTGCAATTTAAACTTGAGTGTCCAGTGGGAATAGGGTGCACTGAAGTGGTTACATACCACCAGATTTAAAAGCTTGGAAAACAATCCTGAGACAAATCAAACAGTTTTTAGGAAATTTAGCTCAATTATTCATCAATTAGGTTCTCCTTTCTCAGTGAAAGATTAAGGCGCATGCACTGTCCAGCTCTATAAAGCACCCGCGAATCATAGGAAAGAGAAGCACTGCAGGGACCTATTATTTGTATGCTACTTAACGGCTCATTGGCACCATAATGGCCCCAGGGATTATCACTTAAGGACTCTAACCAGTCAAATGTTAAAGAGAGAAATAAAAGGAGAGAAATGTTTACAGACAGGAGAGTGAGCAGATAAGAGGGCTGGAAGTCGTCCTTCTGAGAGCAGAGGGATGTTAGGGAAACAGCACAGACGTAGAAAGGATTATCCCGTATTTAGACCACAACACGGCACAATCACAGAGTTCTGCATCACGCTCCTGGGAAGTGGATCGGGACACATTTACTGTACTGACTTTCCTTGTTTGGCAGTATCAGATATAAGGAATATATCATTAACCTTTACAGTGCCGGGGTTAATGTGGCACCAATCCCCGGCAGGTCCTGGGGCGATCACATGACGAGACTGGCTGGTTACTCTGCCAGAGCGGTCACTGACGAAAACTCCTCCCACAGCCGTGAAGAAGAACCGGAGAAGGCTGAAGTGGTGACTAAAAAACTTTATTGAAGCATAGTGTAGTACTGGCGGATCCTCTGACGCCTTTCAGCCACAGCAGGCCTTTGTCAAGGCCCACACAGGGCCTGCTCCGGCCCTCGGACTCTCTGCTCCAGCCCTCGGACTCTCCGCTGCGGCCCTCGGACTCTCTGCTGCGGCCCTCGGACTCTCTGCTCCGGCCCTCGGACTCTCCGCTGCGGCCCTCGGACCCTCCGCTGCGGCCCTCTGACCCTCCGCTGCGGCCCTCTGACCCTCCGCTGCGGCCCTCTGACCCTCCGCTGCGGCCCTCTGACCCTCCGCTGCGGCCCTCTGACCCTCCGCTGCGGCCCTCTGACCCTCCGCTGCGGCCCTCAGACTCTCCGCTGCGGCCCTCTGACCCTCCGCTGCGGCCCTCTGACCCTCCGCTGCGGCCCTCTGACCCTCCGCTGCGGCCCTCTGACCCTCCGCTGCGGCCCTCTGACCCTCCGCTGCGGCCCTCTGACCCTCCGCTGCGGTTGATTTCTTACTAGTTGCAATGTCTCACACTGACACTTAATTGTAAGATAAGGTAATGAGAATATACATACTATAGTACAGATGCTAGAAATGCTGGGAAAGTGTTTAACTATGGTCATTTCCAATAAACCCCTGAAGCTTTTCTGATCTGGCCCAGTCTGAGAACTAGTGGAAGAGCTCGGGCCATAAACTGTGATATCACTGTCACACAGAAACTCCAACTGACTTCCGAACAATAATGTCCCGATCGGTACTACTGCAGTTAATGAATAAATTCAATGTAGTACAGAGTGGCCGTCTGGGACATTTTTGGCTTCAGGCCTCCATAGACTTTAATAGACATTGTTGACCCAAAACATCCCGAACGGTCACTTTGGAACGTATAGAATAAGGCGCTTAGAGTAATTTCGGGGCCGACTGGAGCTTAGAGTATCTTTGGTACAGTAAGTGGCACTAATGTTATCAGGTATACAAGTATACCGTATTTAGTTCTGTTGCTTGCAGCATACATACTTTGTATTATTCAGCCTCTCCGATGACTGAAGTTGTTCGCCTGGAACAGTGCATTCATTTCAGTGCAATGTCATATACAGGAGAATTATACAACCACTGGTGATATTATTACACTGAGTAAAGCATGATAAAAGTCACACTTATCACAATAAAACATAGGATTATGGGGAATACATGTCCAGAAGAAAGGGCTGTACATTAACACAAGGGCTTAACACAAGCACACATCCCAGCCACGGCATATGCAGTTTGATGCAACAGACAAACTACAGTTCACAGAAGCAGGCGTGGAAATAAACACGAGAGAATTCCTGATCTTCCCGATAACCCAATGAGCGGAATCTGCTGGAGCAGAGACAGCCAACTCCAGTCCTCAAGGGCCACCAACAGGTCAGGTTTTCAGGATATCCCTGCTTCAGCACAGGGGGTGCAGTAGGACCGAGTCACTGATTGAGCCACCTGTGCTGAAGCAGGGATATCCTGCTGGTGGCCCTTGAGGACTGGAGTTGTCCGCCCCTGTGCTGGAGTCAGTGATGGGTAACAGGAAATCAGATCACAGAGTTAGAAGGCTGCATGGGCAGAATCATGCTGTACCATTTAATAGCATGATGCATTCTGGGGCAGATCAGTGCCTGCACTAAGATACAAGGGTTATTTGCCTTTGAGTTGTTGCTAACAGAGTTATTTTGAATATAAGACCCACGTAGGGCCAAATAACTAAACGCAGCAATATGTTTCATTGGTTAAACATTGGTTATTGATTTCTTAACAGACAAACAAGCCTGAGCACTTTCACTTTATTTCCGAAGAAGAGGTGGCAATGTTTGTGTTACAACGTAACCTGAGACTTTGGATTGCTGTACATTGTTTGTCTTACAGTAAATAATTGGTTCCCTGACAGTGAGGAGATGTGCATAAATCTAAGTACGTCTTCACTGGGATGAAGAAAACAAGAAACGAAACACTATATAAACTATAAAAAAAACACTATTTCAAATACGAACACTTTTCTGATATTTTTTACAAGAAGATTTATCCCATTAAACCTATCAATCCCATTAGTTGCGTATTTTTGTGTGTGTGTGTATATGTGTATGTGTGTGTCTGTGTGTGTGTATATGTGTATGTGTACGTGTGTGTGTATATATATATGTATGTGTGTACGTGTGTGTGTGTATATGTGTGTATGTGTGTATGTGTGTGTGTACGTGTGTGTATATATGTGTGTGTGTGTGTATGTGTGTGTGTGTGTGTGTGTGTGTGTGTGTGTGTATGTGTGTGTATATTTATATATGTGTGTGTGTGTGTGTGTGTGTATATGTGTGTGCGTGTGTGTGTGTATATGTGTGTGCCTGTGTGTGTGTGTGTGTATATATGTGTGTGTCTGTGTATCTGTGTGTGTGTCTGTGTGTCTGTGTGTCTGTGTGTCTGTGTGTGTCTGTGTGTGTCTGTGTGTGTGTGTGTGTGTGTGTGTGTGTGTGTGTGTGTGTGTGTGTGTGTGTGTGTGTGTGTGTGTGTGTGTGTGTGTGTGTGTGTGTGTGTGTGTGTGTACATATTACAACTTATACTTATACTTGGTATGGGCACTTCACTTTTATTTTGATTTTGGTAAAAAAAAAAAATATATGAAAGATTCATGTTTTGGAAATGGTTTTCCGTGAACTCAATTTGTTTGAGTTTGGATTTTCTTCACCAAATTATGGTGGGGGAAAAAAATGCTAAAATGGCATAACAAAAGGATGAAAAATGCTTAAAATAAGCAATAAAAAAAAATTAGGAAACATTCTTGCCATCAAGAAACATTACGAGATCAATCAATTAAAAAAACCTTTACTATCGCGTGTCAATGAATGAAATAGGAAATCTCTAAAACTCTGTAAATTGCACATACCCCGAGCATGATCATGGGGTACATACGTAGGACATGAGCTCTGCACGTAGTGTACATTGGATCCACAAAAATGAGTTATCAAGTTCATATTGAATAATGAGCAGTTTGTTCTGTTCTTTAAGAGTGACTCAAACACTGTACTAATGGTGTCTAATAAGGATGCAGAATGCCAGAGACATTACCCGGCCTGGCCAACACCCACAGCAGGATATTGCCAAGAGCCAAGAGCAAAAGGAGGCACAATGGCAGCAAAAAGAAGAAAAAGGACCGTACACCTGCCCGGGGAGAGAGTGACATTTACACAAGGAATATACACCTGCCCGGGGAGAGAGTGACATTTACACAAGGAATGTACAACTGGGAGTAACATTAACACAAGGATTATACACCTGCCCGGAGAGAGTAACATTAACACAAGGAATATACACCTGCCCGGAGAGAGTAACATTAACACAAGGATTATACACCTGCCCGGAGAGAGTGACATTTACACAAGGAATATACAACTGGGAGTAACATTAACACAAGGAATATACACCTGCCCGGAGAGAGTAACATTAACACAAGGAATATACAACTGGGAGTAACATTAACACAAGGAATATACAACTGCCCGGAGAGAGTAACATTAACACAAGGATTATACACCTGCTCGGAGAGAGTAACATTAACACAAGGATTATACACCTGCTCGGAGAGAGTAACATTAACACAAGGAATATACAACTGCCCGGAGAGAGTAACATTAACACAAGGATTATACACCTGCCCGGAGAGAGTAACATTAACACAAGGATTATACACCTGCTCGGAGAGAGTAACATTAACACAAGGGATATACACCTGCTCGGAGAGAGTAACATTAACACAAGAATTATACAACTGGGAGTAACATTAACACAAGGAATATACACGTGCCTGGAGAGAGTAACATTAACACAAGGAATATACAACTGGGAGTAACATTAACACAAGGAATATACACCTGCCCGGAGAGAGTAACATTAACACAAGGAATATACAACTGGGAGTAACATTAACACAAGGATTATACACCTGCTCGGAGAGAGTAACATTAACACAAGGAATATACAACTGGGAGTAACATTAACACAAGGATTATACACCTGCCCGGAGAGAGTAACATTAACACAAGGATTATACACCTGCCCGGAGAGAGTAACATTAACACAAGGAATATACACCTGCTCGGAGAGAGTAACATTAACACAAGGATTACACAACTGCCCGGAGAGAGTAACATTAACACAAGGATTATACAACTGGGAGTAACATTAACACAAGGAATATACAACTACCCGGAGAGAGTAACATTAACACAAGCATTATACATCTGCCCAGAGTGAGTAACATTAACACAAGGATTATACATCTGCCCAGAGAGAGTAACATTAACACAAGGATTATATAACTGCCCGGAGAGAGGGACATTAACACAAGGATTACACAACTGCCCGGAGAGAGGGACATTAACACAAGGATTATATAACTGCCCGGAGAGAGTAACATTAACACAAGGATTATACAACTGCCCGGAGAGAGTAACATTAACACAAGGATTACACAACTGCCCGGAGAGAGTAACATTAACACAAGGATTACACAACTGCCCGGAGAGAGTAACATTAACACAAGGATTATATAACTGCCCGGAGAGAGGGACATTAACACAAGGATTACACAACTGCCCGGAGAGAGTAACATTAACACAAGGATTATTTAACTGCCCGGAGAGAGTAACATTAACACAAGGATTACACAACTGCCCGGAGAGAGTAACATTAACACAAGGATTATACAACTGCCCGGAGAGAGTAACATTAACACAAGGATTACACAACTGCCCGGAGAGAGTAACATTAACACAAGGATTACACAACTGCCCGGAGAGAGTAACATTAACACAAGGATTACACTACTGCCCGGAGAGAGTAACATTAACACAAGGATTACACAACTGCCCGGAACTGTAATTCCTAAACCCTTCCTCCAATTTGGATGTGAATACCCTCAAATTAAAGCTGACAGACTGCACTTTAAGCCCATATTTATTATTTAACTGTAACTTGGATTTATTTTGGTACACAGCCAAAATAACAAAACTTGTATCAGTGTCCAATTATTTCCGGACCTAAATATATATATATATGTGTGTGCGTGCGTGTGTACATATATAGTGTGTATGTGTGTATATATATACACAGTATATACACACACACACACACACACACACAAACTATATATGTACACACACATATATATACACACTATATATATAATATTATTATATATAATACACACACATACATATATGTCATTTGTGCTATCACACTTTACAGAATAAGGGCCATAGCACATTAAAACCGTGGGGTGGCAAGGAGGTAAGTAAGAGTTTGCACAACTTCAAAGGGAAAATCCACCTCAGTGGGAATTCTCGTTCAATATACAGTATATTTATCTCCACTTGCGTCATTTAGTTTAAAGTTTGCTGCTCTTTATGTGGATTTTCATGGACATTTTATGCTCTTCATGCCATGAAGCTCCACAGCTGGACGTACACAACAGTACTGGACGTCCCATTACAAGGCTGGTTTTACCAATGTCCTCAAGCATTTTTTTTTTTTGCAACTGCAAAGAAATCTGTTTTCAGACGAACATTCCATAAAAACTGGTTTGACCGGGAGTGGTTTGAAAGGGAAGACCGCCTTAGGGGGTCTTCTAATGAAAACAAAAAATAGATATAGTACTTTTGAAAAAGAAAGCAGATTAAAGAAGAAACCTGTTTTCTCTGTTACTGCCTCTATTTATATGTTGGCTTCCAGTAAAATAATATGCAGCTTTAGAAGCATTAGTATTTTGAAAGTAATTTTCACCTGTCATGTGAGAGAACTTTGCTGCAGAGTATTACTATCCTCCCCAACCTTCATGTAGTACATTCTGGCTGCGTGTCGGATGCATGAGAGCAGATTATAAAGGGATTGATTGCGTTGTGGAATATGTAAGCACCTTGTAAATAAATAAGAATAATACCTGGGATCCTTGGGAGAATGGTCACCTTGTTCTTACAGGTGAGACTGCGAAAGGTTGATGCGCACAGAGGTTGATGCAGGAGTCAAAATGACATTTTAGTTTTTTAATGTGCATTGGTGAAGCAAATGCTTCCCCTCGGCAAATAAATAACAAAGATCTGTAAGTAAATGAGTACTTCAATATTAGGCGATACCATTTTTATTTGGAATAACAATTGCTATTATAAGACAAGTTCTCTCTCTCTTCTTCGATCGGAGATACTGATGATTAACAGAGATTCCATGAGATTTAACACAGACGCTAATGGAATCTGTAAATCAGCATCGCTGTCCTGAGGAAGAGCGGACTCATGAAAACTTGTCTTATAATATCAATTGTTAGTCCAAATAAAAATGGTTGCACTTTATCACGAAACGCGTAGGTCTGTTACACCTCCGGTTTTTAATGGACCAATAAAGAAGTAATTTTTTATACTATTTTTGACCCACTTTCTTGGCTGTGCGCTATATTTCCTGTGCTGTCCATCGTGACTCTCTACCAGTAGCAGCATGGTTTACAAAGAGCACAGGATGGGGGCATTCTAGATATGTGAGTATATCTTTATTCAAACAATTCATGTGGTTCAATAGAGGTCCGGGGACTATACTAATGAGGTTCTGAGGAGTGGGTTACAACTCCCTTACTCTGTTCCTTCAGGTAATATTGATCTTTCAAGGACTTCATACTACTTGGGAGTTACCCTATTATAAGCAGCCCTTAAAACCTGTGCATTTGATTAATCCTGACTATTGCAAATATATGTGTTATATGGATCCGGCGCTAGAGCGCGTATACCACGAAAAATTCTTCTATATGCATTACGATGTCACTGGCAGCCATATTATTCTCCTGCAAATCTTCAGAGAACAAAGATGAATATCAAGTGAATAGTGTTGGGGGAAAGGGGAAGAAACAGTCTCATGGGAACAAGACCACGGAGAGACCTCCCTGATAACATAAAGTGAAGAACAAATAACATGAGAGCCTCCAGTGAAGAATTATACAATATGTTACAAGACATTCCCATCCACGCCAGGGGGGAGAGGGTTATGGGGTGGGGTATGAGGGAACCTCCTGCTTAGGGTTTACAATTGACTATCATTACTTCTGCATGTGACACCTGATCTTCATCAGCTCAAAGACAAGAGTATGCTCCAGTATCTACAATCATCAGTGTCTGGTCAAAGTGCTATCCAGCGCCAACATCTCCAACGCTGCTCTCTAAAATGCCATGCGCTTTAACTAGAATGTGATTAAAGCGTCATAGCACTTTCTCCATTACAAGCTTGTCACCTGGAATGAATGGCTGTATATTTAACTTTCCTGTACGACAATAATGTAAGAATTATTTCATAAACCAGGTCTTCCTTTAATGACTATTTAAGGATATTTAACATGTTCTATCTGCATTCAGGTCTGAATCCTATGCCTATAACTCTCAGAAGTAATTGCACAGAATTAGACTATGTTATTAAATTCATCGATTACTAGCATTACATTGCAAAGACAAACAAACGTTCAATATGTTCAGGCGTGCTTGGATTTTCATACATCTTTTGAAACAGTTGTCAACTGAAATGGCGACGTACAAATGTAAAATAGGTAAATATTGTACACACAGATATGTTGGCAAACAATGCAGAAAGTTATGGTTAGAAAAACAATGTTTTTTAGTTAAATACTTTGACAAAGTGCAAAAAATAGAAATATTAATCTGAGAGAGGCACAACATGGCATTATGTTCTCAAATGCAACATGAGACCCTCTGTCTGTGAAAGGGTTAATGTACATCTTCAATCTCCGTGATCAAATGGAAAAAAAGAAAGAATGTTTGACTGTAAAGTGCAGATTAAAGAAGGTGAGCGTGGTGAGCTTGGGTTCGGTGGAAGAAAAGCGTGTCCTCTTCCTGATTGGCTAGCGTTGATTCCTGAGGATTTGCACATTTTCCCCTTGGGCGTTATGCTGTCAATCAGGAGGCAGGTATTTGCTAAGCAGGGATATGGTTGTAAAAGATGAAGAGTATTTTGAAAGAACTGCAAGGGGAAGATCCAGATGCCAGCATTACTTAGCCTAGTATAGGCGGAGAATCAGTCTGGTTTACGTCTCAGACTCCAGCTTTAGGCTGTGCTTATAGTCCCGGCTACGGCGACGACGCGCCGCATAAAAACTAGTTGATGTAATGCCTCGCGTACGCCTATAGTGGGGGCGAACGCGACGGTGTGACCAAAATCGCTGAAGTCAATAGAATTTGATTTTTTTCGGCGATCGCGCATGACGTCAGCAGCATGTGAGCGGTTCAGCCAATAAGGGCGAACCGCTCACGGTCACGCCACCGCCACGCCCCCCCGGTCGCTCTCTCTTGTCTCCTGCACTATAAGCAGGAATCGCTATTACAACAGCGACGGATGACATCACGCGGTCGCGTCGCCGTAGCCAGGACTATATGCGCAGCATAAGGCTGCAGTACTACTTAACATATATCAATGTTCTAATAAAGTGAAATCACTCATCTCTATCATTTTTAACAGTTCTCTCCAAATGTAATGTGTTTAATAAGGTAGAACGGCATTTATCAAACGGCTCCTCAGGTCCTGAGCCAAACATCCAACATTCTATTCACATGTAAATTAGGTGCATGGTTATTCCTTAAACCTGGTTCAGCCAGCGCTGCCCAAGGAGAGGGGTGAAATATACTGGCTTCAACATTTACACCCTAAAATCTGCTAAACAAAATAACAATGTCATGATCAGCACATGCTGCTTTTGTGAGGGACTCATGCTTACGGAGAAATAAATCCTGCATTGTTAAGACAAAGTAATCAGGGCTGAGTTTTATAAAGCAGTTTATAAAACAAGCATGTTTAAAAAAAGAAAAAAAAAATGATAGTATTCAACTACACTGAACAACTACAGGAGGATTTCCCAGTGAATTAGAGGATTAAGGTAAAAAGTAAAGGCATTTTTAAAGGAAAACAAACAATACAACAAGTAAGCGTGTTAATTAAGGATAACACATTTTTAGAAAGACAAAAGAACAGAGCACTATGCGTTTCCATAGAAAATCTGAATATTTATTGGGTCATGTAAAAACCGGAGGTATATCCCCACCTACGCGTTTCACACCGTAGTGCTTCATTAATGCCTTGATAAAATGCTATGGTGTGAAACGCGTAGGTGGGGATATACCTCCGGTTTTTACATGACCCAATAAATATTCTGATTTTTTTAATGGGAACACGCTTCTGTATTTTTTCCTATTTGCTCCGTTTTTTCCTCTCTTGTCTTTCTGCAACAAACAAACACGGATGGCACACGCGGTACCCTCGGATGCATGGGGTGAAGTTTGGATGCTGCACTCATGAAGTGAGTCCTTATGTGACTATACAGTACCACGCACATCTCTAGATGGCTGAAGGAAGGGATGGTCAATTTATATACGCTGGATGTGTTAAACTTTACTGCTGTGACTTGTGAGGTTTCCCAGGCACGCATTCTGTACGTACCAATCAAACCTCATATATTAATTGTATGATACTTCAAGGGTACTTTCTGTTGGAATATTCATGTTTTATGTCTGTCCCTATTTCTGGGCACCACACAATCTTCTGGACTATGAAACACATTTTAAAGATGGGGGCTGTCTGTTTGCAAATTTTAATTTCTAGCAGTGGGATGTGAAGCACCAAACCTTCACCAAAAAGCTTTTCAAATGCAGAGCATCTTAATAGCTTATATAAATATTCTGCTTTTCAATTAGTGCAGGGATTCTAATACTGGTCTCTGAAGTGGGATCCCGTCTTTATATTCTCTGTATGACGTTGGGCAGGTCACTTTATCAACCTTTGTCTCGGGTGCCAAAATCTCCAGGGCATTGCTAAATTGTACTTCTGTGCTATTAGGAGGATGAGTATTATAGGGCAGGTAGGGCATAGTAACGTGCTATTAGGAGGATGAGTATTATAGGGCAGGTAGGGCATAGTAACGTGCTATTAGGAGGATGACTATTATAGGACAGGTAGGGCATAGTAACGTGCTATTAGGAGGATGAGTATTATAGGGCAGGTAGGGCATAGTAACGTGCTATTAGGAGGATGAGTATTATAGGACAGGTAGGGCATAGTAACGTGCTATTAGGAGGATGAGTATTATAGGACAGGTAGGGCATAGTAACGTGCTATTAGGAGGATGAGTATTATAGGACAGGTAGGGCATAGTAACGTGCTATTAGGAGGATGAGTATTATAGGACAGGTAGGGCATAGTAACGTGCTATTAGGAGGATGAGTATTATAGGACAGGTAGGGCATAGTAACGTGCTATTAGGAGGATGAGTATTATAGGACAGGTAGGGCATAGTAACGTAGTCCCAAACAGCAGGGTTTAGCACTGTAAATGAGGCTTTTTGGGGAGCAGTTCTCCTCTGGCTTATAGGGGAACCCCAGGTCACTACAGTAAGCGGCTAAGATCTGGACAGGAATGTTCAACAAGAAGTGAGCAGAGATGTAAACTACTGTACATGCTACTTAAGTTGTATGCTTAACTAACTATACTTTTACAGCATAAACATATAGGTAACATATACAGTAGGTAATGTAGATATACAGTAGGGGAGAATTGAGACTAGGATCAGGCATAGAAGTAGATGGTATCTGTGCCCCCAATGGTTTACAATCTAAGTGGTGAGGAATGAGACGGACACAAGGCGGTGTGTTAGTGCACAACTGAAAGGGTAAGTGCTGTTATGTTAACCTCTTCATTGCCAGAGGGTCCTGTGTTGTACTACACAACCCTCTAGGAAAGAAGAGGTCATTAAACTCACCATAAGGACATCAGGCAAAGAAGGGTGAGTAGCCGTGTTGGTCCTTTCTTCCATGTAGTAAAATAAGAAAAGGTCTGCATACTCGCTGAGGACCTGTGAGGTTGGAAAGCTTGTAACATATCAACTACGTGTTGGCCCAGTAAAAGGTATCATAACCCCTACTCCCTCCTTTGTTATTTTACTCCATAAAGACATTACAAATTATATGAGGCTAAAAAGGGACAATATTTACATTTGTATAGAAGATTTCTTAAGAGTTTTTAAAATAATAGGAAAAATGGTTAGCCAAATTGGAGCGGTCAGTGAATGTGAAAGCCGAAGTAAGTGTAATGCAGAACATAATGTCCCAACTCTCGCACGCATGGGGTCCCATGTATATACTAGACAAACTCCCTAACAGTGTGCAGTGCGTGTGAGCGTGCAGTGCGTGTGTACAGTGCGTGTGTGCGCATGCAGTGTCTGTGCGTGCAGTGTGTGTGCGTGCAGTGTTTGCGTGTGTCTGCAGTATGTGTGTGCGTGCAGTGTTTGCATGTGTGTGCAGTATGTGCGTGTGTGCAGTATGTGCGTGTGTGCGTGCAGTGTTTGCATGAGTGTGCAGTATGTGCGTGTGTGCGCCTGCAGTATGTGCGTGTGCAGTGCGTGCGGTAACTGTACTGTATGTAATGGAGGATTCTGAAGCACAAACACTCAGACTCGGGGGTCTAACAGTCACAGAGAAAGTGGGGAAAATAAGAAAGTTGCCAGCCACTTCGGGGTAAAGATGCCTGATCTGTAAGTGAAGCTTTTTGGAGACATGCTGACAGCGCTCTCACTTGGATAAGGAAGCCTTGAGGGCTAATTTAGAAATGTGAAAGCTGCATTTCAGGGTTGAGTGGACATTTTCCCTCCCCACCCTATAAATTAACATGTTGCAATGTATTAAGATGCATTAAGAGAATATTTACAGTATCTGAAAGCTCATTTTATATATATATATATATATATATAAATATATTTATTTATTTGTTTTACTCTGTGCCCAGGACATACTTGAAAACGAGAGGTAACTCTCAATGTATTACTTCCTGGTAAAATATTTATAAATAAATAAATAAATAAATAAATTTTCTTTATAGCTCACACTCTGATTCCTACTTAAACGGTTCGATCTTCTCAGTTTTAGGAACGGTGTCTCTCTTTTCTGTTCGTTCTTCCATAACTCGGGCAAATCTTTGCACCTTTGGGAACATTGCTGCCTCTCCAGATTCATTAAGGCAGGGTGCCCAACTCCAATCCTCAAGCCATCCCCAACAGGTCAGGTTTTAAGGATATCCCTGCTTCAGCACAGGTGATGCAGTCTTAGACTGAGCCTCTGATTGAGCCACCTGTGCTGAAGCTGGGATATCCTTAAAACCTGACCTGTTAGGGGGGCTTGAAGACTGGAGATGAGCCCCCCTACATTAAGGTGTGACCACCTATGTAGATCGTGGAGGAAAGCATTTAAAAGCATTATTTGCAGTTTTTTTTTACTGTAATGGATTAAAGTTTTCTGTCACTTTCTTACCCATCATAACTTGTGCATCAAAAAAGAACAAAAAAATCACAGTACTGCCGGCCCCTACAAGGGTCTGAAACAGAAAAGTACTGGAGGATCAGAAGGACGGAATCATGAAGAATAGGGGAATATGTTTTTTTATTCTGATGTATTAACCCCGTGAGTGCCAGGGAACCTGTAACACGCTGCAGCACAAAAGTGTTGGTGGACGCCAAGTGGGACTGAGACTTCAGGCATTATAGAATAGCAGCAAATGTGTCTCCCTGCCTGTCTGACATGGTGCTGCCTGTATATTGATGCTCACTAAATGTACTGATCTCTATCGGTCTATAAATGGGACACAGCCATGCTTTCACTGCTGAATTCCTTCATGTTTATCTGCCCTCCTCACCTTTCCCCCCAGTCAGCCACAGCACCACATCTTTAAGTGACATCCTTGAGACTTCACCAAAGACAGGTGTTGGGAGAACTTGTGCCCTGAAGCTACACAAAGGACAAGGCAGCGAGAGAGGTATTTCCAATTTACACAGAGCAAGTCCCCCACCCCTCAGGGACATTCTCTCTGCCAGTGTAAACTAAGAAACACACGGCTGAAGGGAGAGCAAACACACACTGCTCTTTGCCTTAACCACAATGAGGAACGGTATTTCTTACAGTGAATTAGTACAAAGGACAATACTGGCTGGGGTTTTACTACATGTATATTTAAAAAATAAAAAAATAAACCCTGAAAGAATAGTTCATTATATTAGGCACGTTACAAGAATTAGATGTCGGACTAATCCCTAATCTGAAAACCAGAGAAGCATGTTAAGTAAATATATGTAATATCTCTACATTTATATCGCGTATATATATATATATATATATATATATCATCTGTCTTTGAAGTGGAAGAAATGTGAAAGTATGAGCTAGTGTATGCTTCAAATAACCCTGGTTAAGTATCATTACCTCTTTTTGCCCGAGTCTTGATGGCAAGATTTTGGGGGCAGGGGACTGGCGCAGGAAATGTTTGAGCAGCAGGACAGGACCTGGTTTTGCGGTCTAAAAATACATTTGAAGCAATATGTTGCACGCCTCTTGTCATACAAGAGGTTAATACTACGCCAGCATCTATTTCCCAAACAAGAAGTAAATACTTCATCTCCTATATCTGCAAATATTAAAACACACGGAGTGACACTAAAGTGTCTTCTGTTTATGATGGAGAAATAAAAATGTCATGGAACAGCCATTTTTCAAGCACCGATTAAGGAGGAATTGGTCAAACCCCAAATTGTATGCAAAATAGCAGGACTAATAATTTGGGGTAAAGCAAATCTTCCTAAAATATTCCCTTATGCACTGGTACCTCTGTCTATTATACAGTATCAGAGGAACATCCACCCACAGTCTGCGCTCTGCACCCACAATACTCATTGTAATACTACAGCATTAATAGGCAGCACGTTATTACATAAAGCTACAATGTTCCATGCATCACAATGCTCAATACAGGAGACACTAAGCAATGTGATATCCTTATACAGTATCCAATGCATCCTAGTAACTTTAACACAATGTGTATTAGACTGTGTGTTCCTTACAACAGAGCCATGCCTGTGCGCCCCCTGCTGGAACCTCTGGGAAGATCCTCTCTAACGTTGCACAAATAAACGCCAGAGAATAAGTGTGGGGTTTCCTACAAAAGACAAATCTAAAAGGATGAAACAATACTTTTAGTCCATGTGGACTCTTGTTCTCTTTGTAACAAAGGGGTTATATGTTTAAGAACTCACAGATTTTAGCTGGGACCTTCTATTGCCTGAAACTAAAGTTGGTTCCATATTGTATTTTACAGTTAATTATTCTTTCCTTCATGCTCGGCATTTCTCATGTACCCATTTTGTTAGGAGGCGTTGTACTATTTTGTGCTCGCGTCAAATGTAACAAGAAGTTTACGCCGTCTCCTGACGGAAACTGAAGTGTAGGCCAGGTGTGCAAATGTGTCCAACAGTGGTTCTCAATTTTGTTTACGTATTTTTTGCCAACTTTGCATTTGTCGAATATTTAGCAAAACACCCGACGTTGCCTCTGATAATGCAGACGTGCAATATGAGACAGAGAAAGCGAGAGCGCAACCTATGGATTTCTATACCTCCCAAAACACTCATCAATTCAAGATACCTGTGAACACACCTGAGAACGGGTAATTATGCTAATTTAGATCATTTGAATATACTGTCCACAATCTAATGAGCCTGTTTGTATATTAAAATGAGTTTATTTCCCCGCTGTGTCTCCACTAAATTAGTTTTTTGGGAGCTATAAAGATCAATAAGTGCTCTACTACTCTCTATTACTTCTCTAGTAAACAGAACGTACTCTCGCGCTCGCTCCCTCGCTCTCTCTCTCTTTCCTTGGAAAATCACTTCTGAATTCTGACACGGTTGCAATTTAGAAAAATGGCAAATTTCACCCAGTTTGTGGATTCGGGCAAAAGTTTCACACATCTCTAGTAAAGACCACGAGACACTGACACGCGGAGATACACGTGTAGAAAATGAGAATTACGTTTTGCCTAGATATATCCCTGCCATTGTGTGTGTTTGTCGGCTGTTCTCAGTATCTGGCCCTGAGCAGGGCAGGGATTAAATAATTACACACTAATGGAGTGGAAGTGAAAACGTACAGAAAACAGAATCCATGTCTGCCAACAGTAATCACACGTTCATGTCTGACAATATTTGCACTTCTATGTTTAATTAAAGTGGAATGCTCGCCCTCTCTGCTCACTGAGCACCTGCCCTGCAACAATGACAAGAGCAGAAGTATGAGACCATCAATCAAACCCCCCTAATTCCATACCCAATCCAATGAGAACTGGCATTTTGGGAATGTATTCTCATAATGACACATTGTTTTTTAAGTGATCCAATTGCATTAAGCTGCTGTAAACCTAGACACAAAATTAACACTAATGTTGTGCACAAAAAGAGACAGAATTTGAGACATCCCATTATAATATAGCCTGGACTCATGGCTATTAAACCCTGTCACTTCCACCAAGCACTGCCATCTACTGCACTTATTCCCTCACCTGCTGTCTCTGTAAATGTCCCAACAGACCACTTAGATTGTAAGCCTCTCCGGGGCAGGATTTCCTTTCCTATTGTTTGACTTTGTTGCGCTTATTGTATCATAACTTCCTGTACTGTATTGTCTTTGTGAAGTGCTGGGGTACACTGTGGGCGCAATATAAATAAAGCTATACATATATACAATACTAGCTGAGAGACCCGCGTTGCCCGGGATGTAAATGCGTAATAGGTAGTATTATTTATAAATCGTGGAACAATAGGTGAGTATTTGTTGCAAAGGTTGGATAATAATGTTGAAAAGAAAGATGGAAGAAAATGTAATACGATGTTGTATAAAATGGTTTATTGTAAACACACCACAGTACAATGTATATTTTGGTGACATAACAGATGTAAAATGTGAGGCGTGTGTCCTGCTAGGGTGTGAGGCGGCGGGTGGCACATGGGTTGTGAGTGCTGTCTGTGAGTGGGGGGTCCTGCTAGGGTGTGAGGCGGCAGGTGGCGCGTGGGTTGTGAGTGCTGTCTGTGAGTCGGGGGCCTGCTATGGTGTGAGGCGTGTGGGTCAGTGATGTAGGTGCGTAGGGGCGGGAGGCAGCAGGTGTGTGTGGCGGCAAGTATGTGTCGTGTGTGGCGGGTGTCTGTTGAGTGCATGCAGCGGCTGTGAGGCGGTGGGTGAAAGGCAGAGGCGGGCGGAGTAAGGGGCGGGTGAAAGGCAGAGGCGGGTGGGCGCGAAAGCAGAGTCAGGGAGGCAGGAAGGCGGGCAGAAGGCGAAGGGTGGTGGGAAGGGGTGGAGGAGGGGGGGAAGGGGTGGAAGAGGGTGGGAGGGGGGGGTAGGGTATGGGAGGGGGGAAGGGTGTGGGAGGGGAAAAGGGGGTGGGAGGGGGGAAGGAAAGGGAGATGGGGGGAGGGAAAGGGGAGGAGGGGGGAGGAGGAGGGGGGAAGGGGAGGAGAGGGGGGAAGGGGAGGAGGAGGGGGAAGGGTGGAGGGAGGGAGGAGGAAGGGAGGGAGAGGGAGGAGGAAGGAGGGGAAGGAGAGGAGGAGGGAAGGGGAGATGGGGGGGAAGGAGAGGAGGGGGGGAAGGGGAGGAGGGGGGGAAGGGGAGGAGAGGGGAAGGGGAGGAGGGGGAAGGGGAGGACGGGAGGAGGGGGGGAAGGGGAGGACGGGAGGAGGGGGGGAAGGGGAGGAGGGGAGGAGGGGGGGAAGGGGGGAAGGGGAGGAGGGGGAGGAGGAGGGGGAGGGGAGGAGGGGGAGGAGGGGTGGAAGGGGGAAGGGGAGGAGGGGGAGGAGGAGGGGGAGGGGAGGAAGGGGAGGAGGGGTGGAAGGGGAGGAGGAGGGGGAGGAGGAGGGGGGGGAAGGGGAGGAGGAGGGGGGGAAGGGGAGGAGGAGGGGGGAAGGGAAGGAGGAGGGGGGTAAAAGGGGAGCGGAGGGCGGGGGTAAAAGGGGAGCGGCGGGGAGAAAGGGGAGCGGCGGGGAGAAAGGGGAGCGGCGGGGAGAAAGGGGAGTGGCGGGGGAAAGGGGAGCGGGGGGGGAAAGGGGAGCGGGGGGGAAAGGGGAGCGGGGGGGGGGAAAGGGAAGCGGGGGGGGAAAGGGGGGGAAAGGGAGAAGGGGGGGAAAGGGGAGCGGGGGGAGAAAGGGGAGCGGGGGGGAAAAGGGGAGCGGGGGGGGAAAGGGGAGCGGGGGGGGGGAAAGGGGAGCGGGGGGGAAAAGGGGAGCGGGGGGAAAAGGGGAGCGGGGGGGAAAAGGGGAGCCGGGGGGAAAGGGGAGCGGGGGGGAAGGGGAGCGGGGGGGGGGAAGGGGAGCGGGGGGGGAAGGGGAGCGGGGGGGGATAGGGGAGCGGGGGGGAAAGGGGAGCGGGGGGGAAAGGGGAGTGGGGGGGGGGAAAGGGGAGCGGGGGGGGAAAGGGGAGCGGGGGGGAAAGGGGAGCGGGGGGGGGAGTGGAAGGGGAGCGGGGGGGAAAGATCGGGGGGGAAAGGAGCGGGGGGGGAAAGGGGAGCGGGGGGGGAAAGGGGAGCGGGGGGGAAAGGGGAGCGGGGGAGGGGAAAGGGGGGAAGGGGAGCGGGGGGAAAGGGGAGCGGGGGGGAAAGGGGAGCGGGGGGGGAAAGGGGAGCGGGGGGGGAAAGGGGAGCGGGGGGGAAAGGGGAGCGGGGGGGAAAGGGGAGCGGGGGGGGAAAGGGGAGCGGGGGGGAAAGGGGAGCGGGGGGAAAGGGGGAGCAGGGGGGGGAAAGGGGAGCGGGGGTGGGGAAAGGGGAGCGGGGGGGGGAAAAGGGAGCGGGGGGGGAAAGGGGAGCGGGGGGGGAAGGGGAGCGGGGGGGGAAGGGGAGCGGGGGGAAAGGGGGAGCGGGGGGGGAAAGGGGAGTGGGGGGGGGAAAGGGGAGCGGGGGGGAAAGGGGAGCTGGGGGGGGGAAGGGGAGCAGGAAAGGGGAGCGAGGGGGGAAAGGGGAGCGAGGGGGGAAGGAAGGGGAGCGGGGGAGAAAGGGGAGCGGTGGGGGGGAAAGGGGAGGCGGGGGGGAAAGGGGAGCGGGGGGGGGGAAAGGGGAGCGGGGGGGGGAAAGGGGAGCGGGGGGGGAAAGGGGAGCGGGGGGTGGAAAGGGGAGCGGGGGGAAAGGGGAGCGGGGGAAAGGGAGCGGGGGGAGGAAAGGGTAGCAGGAATGGGGAGCGGGGGGGGAAGGGGAGCGGGGGGGGGGGGGAAGGGGAGCGGGGGGGGGAAAGGGGAGCGGGGGGGGGAAAGGGGAGCGGGGGGGGAAAGGGGAGCGGGGGGGGAAGGGGAGCGGGGGGGGAAAGGGGAGCGGGGGGGGGGGGAAAGGGGGAGCGGGGGGGGGGAAAGGGGAGCGGGGGTGGAAAGGGGAGCAGGGGGGGAAAGAGGAGCGGGGGGGAAAGGGGAGCGGGGGGGGGAAAGGGGAGCGGGGGGGAAAGGGGAGGGGGGGGAAAGGGGAGCGGGGGGGGGAAAGGGGAGCGGGGGGGAAAGGGGAGCGGGGGGGAAAGGGGAGCGGG